>NC_090752.1:41744554-41884554 GCF_036898095.1 Palaemon carinicauda
TCAAGGGGGTTAACTACTCTGCACTGTAATTATTCAGTGGTTACCTTCCTCTTGGTAAAGGTAGAAGATAGACTTTTAGCTATGGTATGCAGCTCTTCTAGGAGAAGGCCACTCCAAAATCATACCATTATTCTCTAGTTTTCGATAGTGCCATAGCTTCTGTACCATGGTCTTTAACTGTCTTGGAGTAAGGTTCTCTTTTTAGAGGGTACACTAAAGTACACTATTCTATTTTATTTGTCTTAATCTTTTTTTTTTTAAGTTTCAATTGTTTATATATGAAAGATCTATTCTAATGTCGTTACTGTTCTTGAAATACTTTACTTTAATTTGTCATTACTTATAGTTTGTTTCCTTATTTCCTTTCCTAACTGGGCTATTTTTTTTTCTGTTGGAGCCCTTAGGCTTATAGCATCCTGCTTTACCAATCAGGGTTCTAGCTTAGCTAGAAATAAGAATAATAATAATGATAATAATAATAATAATAATATCGCTAACAAATAAAGTGGTTGAACAAGAGTGTGATGGAAAATACCCTTGGCTTGCATCTGCTGATACTGCACCAAGACTGTGTAAACTACAGTATGTTGTCTGTATTGCTTACGCAAGATCGTAAGCCATATACTATTGGCTGACAGATGGGAGTCGGCTAATCAGTTATGGTAATCTATATCCTGGCCGCTGATTGGCTCTGAGAGCGTAATATCACCCGAGAGAGTAATGCTAACCTAGGCAGCATCTCTCCTTGTCGGGTTCCACTTTGTGTTTTGTAAGACATACGTCTACAAGTGTTACTTTGTACTCGTGTGTTTTGTGATGATTTTTATTAAAGTTTCTACTTATTACATTCAATCAAACACTAAGATAGTGCCAACAATTGGCCTTGCAGTAAATGCTGTATCATTATCTTTCTCATCTAATGTACTGCTAATTAATTATCATCCTCATTATTTAAATTTCATTGGAGTGCGTATCTTAGGTGAGTAACTTATATGGATTTACGGGTAGTTAATATCATATACTGTAGAGATGTTCAAGAGAAACTTTCATGTCCCTTAACCTTAAAAAGTGTTAAAAAAAAAGTGTGGGAAAGTGTTATAAGAATGTAGTAAATATTTATAACAATGTGGGGAAGGTTTATAAAAGCTTAAAAGGTCCATAAATAGTGAATAATAGGTTTCCCCAGCTTTTTAAATTTTTCTTTTCATGATGGGTCCTGCAACATAACCCTTGCAAAAAGCGGAGGATGACATCTGATTTTTTTATGTACTGTATGGTATTCGCAAATCTTTGCTACACATCTCTCTAAGGTACAGTATTGTTGTTACTTCTTTGTCTACGTCTTTGTATATTGTATTTACAATTTTTGCTATGTCTATGCTCAAAGATGTATAAAATGTTAGGGATGGTAACTAAATAGGCCAAAAGAGTACAATTTGCCAAGAAAAACAGATGACAATATATTGTTAGCCAGTCTGGCACAAGTGTGCACATTTGGTACATGTAGCCTATACAGTAGTATGTATGTGTGGGGAGTGATATTTTTGGATTTCAGGGAAGGCTCTCACCGCTGATAAGTAGAAAACCCTGAAATATGATATATATGTCCTTATGATCCCCAGTAAAGAGGAAAATTAATACTGTATGTCCATACTTATACATAATCAAGTCTATTCAGTCAATCTCTACAAAAAAAACTTTGAAGCGTGACTTCTCAAAATATGAAATTTTTGGAGAAAAGTAAATTCTACTTTATTCAATACTGACCAACACTTGTCCATTCATACAAGAAAACATGGAATTTTATATCCTACATTCTGTACATTCACTTTAAGCAAACATGAAAAACTTACATATGAAACAAGTGACTTTTAAAAGTAACATACTAGATATACAGATATTATAATACTGTCATCATCTCCTCCTACACCTATTGACACAAAGGGCCTCGATAAGATTTCGCCCGTCATATAATACTGTAAATATGAAATAATGGTAAGAGAATTTCCCATGTACTTTTTGTATAAAATGTTATTTTGATAATAAAATAAATTTTTGAATATACTTACCCGGTGATTATAATAGCTGCAGCTCTGCTGCTCGACAGAAAACTCTACGGAAAAAATCCGCCAGCGATCGCTATGCAGGTAGGGGGTGTACTTCAACAGCGCCATCTGTCGTCCAGATACCCAGTACTCATTGTAAACAAAGAACTCAATTTTCTCCTCGGTCCACTGCGTCTCTATTGGGGAGGAAGGGAGGGTCCTTTAATTTATAATCACCGGGTAAGTATATTCAAAAATTTATTTTATTATCAAAATAACATTTTTCAATATTTAACTTAGCCAGTGATTATAATAGCTGATTCACACCCAGGGGGGTGGGTAGAGACCAGCAATATATGTTTACATTATTATGAGCTAAGGATTTTTTATTTCATTTTAGAAGTTATCAAAATAACAAAAATAAAATAAATAGGTACCTGGTAAGGAAGTCGACTTGAACAATTACTCTGCCTTTTTAAGTACGTCTTCCTTACGGAGCCTCGCGATCCTCTTAGGATGCTGAGCGACCCCTAGGATCTGAAGTATGAAGGGTTGCAACCCATACCACAGGACCTCATCAAAACCTCTAATCTAGGCGCTTCTCAAGAAAAGAATTTGACCACCCGCCAAATCAACCAGGATGCGAAAGGCTTCTTAGCCTTCCGGACAACCCAAAAACAACAATAAAAAACATTTCAAGAGAAAGATTAAAAAGGTTATGGAATTAGGGGATTGTAGTGGTTGAGCCCTCACCCACTACTGCACTCGCTGCTACGAATGGTCCCAGAGTGTAGCAGTTCTCGTAAAGAGACTGGACATCCTTAAAATAAAAAGACGCGAACACTGACTTGCTTCTCCAATAGGTTGCGTCCATTATACTTCGCAGAGATCTATTTTGTTTAAAGGCCACTGAAGTTACGACAGCTCTAACTTCATGTGTCCTTAACTTCAGCAAAGCTTGGTCTTCCTCACTCAGATGTGAATGAGCTTCTCGTATTAACAGTCTGATAAAATAGGATAAAGCATTCTTTGACATAGGCAAAGATGGTTTCTTAACTGAACACCATAAAGCTTCTGACTGTCCTCGTAAAGGTTTAGTTCGTCTTAGATAGAACTTAAGAGCTCTCACAGGGCATAAGACTCTTTCTAGTTCATTTCCAACCATATTCGATAGGCTTGGAATATCGAACGATTTCGGCCAAGGACGAGAAGGTAGCTCGTTTTTGGCTAGAAAACCACGTTGTAGAGAACATGTAGCCGTTTCAGATGAAAATCCGATGTTCCTGCTGAAGGCATGAATCTCACTGACTTTTAGCTGTGGCTAAGCAAACCAGGAAAAGAGTCTTTAAGGTGAGATCTTTAAATGAGGCTGATTGAAGCGGCTCGAACCTTTCTGACATAAGGAATCTTAGTACCACGTCTAAATTCCAACCAGGTGTAGCCAAACGACGCTCCTTCGTGGTCTCAAAAGACTTAAGGAGGTCCTGTAGATCTTTATTGTTGGAAAGATCTAAGCCTCTGTGACGGAAGACTGATGCCAACATGCTTCTGTAACCCTTGATAGTGGGAGCTGAAAGAGATCGTTCTTTCCTCAGGTATAAAAGGAAGTCAGCTATTTGAGTTACAGAGGTACTGGCGAGGATACAGATACTGACTTGCACCAGTTTCGGAAGACTTCCCACTTCGATTGGTAGACTCTAAGGGTGGATGTCCTCCTTGCTCTAGCAATCGCCCTGGCTGCCTCCTTCGAAAAGCCTCTAGCTCTCGAGAGTCTTTCGATAGTCTGAAGGCAGTCAGACGAAGAGCGTGGAGGCCTTGGTGTACCTTCTTTACATGTGGCTGACGTAGAAGGTCCACCCTTAGAGGAAGCGTTCTGGGAACGTCCACTAGCCATCGAAGTACCTCGGTGAACCATTCTCTCGCGGGCCAGAGGGGAGCAACTAACGTCAACCTTGTCCCTTCGTGAGAGGCGAACTTCTGCAGTACCTTGTTGACAATCTTGAACGGGGGGAATGCATATAGATCTAGATGTGACCAATCTAGGAGAAAGGCATCTATATGAACTGCTGCTAGGTCCGGGATTGGTGAGCAATATATTGGGAGCCTCTTGGTCATCAAGGTTGCGAAGAGATCTAAGGTTGGCTGGCCCCATGTGGCCCAAAGTCTCTTGCACACATCCTTGTGTAGGGTCCATTCTGTTGGAATGATTTGTCCCTTTCGACTGAGGCAATCTGCCATGACATTCAAGCTGCCTTGGATGAACCTCGTTACTAGCGAAATGTTTAGACCTTTTGACCAGGTGAGGAGGTCCTTTGCGATCTCGTACAACGTCATAGAGTGGGTCCCTCCTTGCTTGGAGATGTACGCCAAAGCCGTGGTGTTGTCCGAGTTCACCTCCACCACTTTGCCTTGAAGGAGAGACTTGAAGCTTTTCAAGGCCAGATGAACTGCCAGTAGCTCCTTGCAGTTGATATGCATTGTCCTTTGACTCGAATTCCAAGTTCCTGAGCATTCCCGACCGTCTAATGTCGCGCCCCAGCCTGTGTCCGATGCGTCCGAGAAGAGAACGTGGTTGGGAGTCTGAACAGCCAGGGGCAGACCCTCTCTGAGGCTGATACTGTCCTTCCACCAAGTCAGGCAAGACTTCATCTTCTCAGAAATGGGGATCGAGACCGCTTCTAGCGTCTTGTCCTTTTTCCAGTAAACAGCTAGGTGATATTGAAGAGGACGGAGGTGTAGTCTTCCTAACGATACGAACTGTTCCAGGGATGATAGTGTCCCTATCAGACTCATCCACTGCCTGACTGAACACCGTTCCTTCTTCAGCATGTTCTGGATGCATAACTGGGCTTGGCTTGTTCTGGGGGCCGACGGAAAAGCCCGAAAAGCTAGACTGTGAATCTCCATCCCTAAATACACAATAGTTTGGGATGGGACCACTTGAGACTTTTCCATATTGACAAGGAGACCCAATTCCTCGGTCAGATCTAGAGTCCACTTTAGATCCTTCAGACAGCGACGACTGGAAGAAGCTCTTAGAAGCCAGTCGTCCAAATAGAGGGAGGCTCGGATGTCCGCTAAATGAAGGAATTTGGCTACATTCCTCATCAGCCTCGTAAACACAAGAGGAGCTGTGCTTAGGCCAAAGCACAGGGCTTGAAACTGGTAGACAACCTTTTCGTAAACAAATCTCAGAAAAGGTTGGGAGTCTGGGTGGATGGGGACGTGGAAGTATGCGTCCCTTAGGTCTAAAGAGACCATCCAGTCTTCCCTTCTGACCGCTGCTAGAACGGACTTTGTGGTCTCCATGGAGAACGTCTGCTTTGTGACAAAGACATTCAGCGCACTGACGTCTAGCACCGGCCTCCACCCTCCTGTCTTCTTTGCCACTAAGAAGAGACGGTTGTAGAAGCCCGGGGTTTGATGGTCCAGGACTTTGACTACCGCTCCCTTTTCTAGTAAGAGAGACACCTCCTGTTTCAATGCTCGTCTCTTGTCTTCCTCTCTGTACCTGGGAGAGAGATCGATGGGAGACGTTGCTAGAGGGGGTTTTCGTACAAACGGGATCTTGTACCCCTCTCTGAGCAACTTCACAGATTGTGCATCTGCGCCTCTCTTCTCCCAGGTCTGCCAGAAGTTCTTGAGTCTGGCTCCCACTGCTGTCTGAAGAAGCTGGCAGTCAGACTCTGCCTTTAAAGGACTTGGTTCCTTTCTTCTTTCCACGTCTCCCTTCGGCACGAGCACCTCCTCTGCTGGAGGCTCTGCCACGAAAGGGCGGAATAAATCGGGACGCTGGAGTGTCCATCCTTGGTCTAGCTGACAAGGTAGGCAAAGGGGTGGCTTTGCGAGCAGAGGACGCAACCAGGTCATGAGTGTCCTTCTGTATCAACGAAGCAGCAATCTCCTTAATCAAGTCCTCTGGAAAGAGGCACTTAGAAAGAGGAGCAAACAGAAGTTCGGATCTTTGACAAGGTGTCACTCCAGCTGACAGGAAAGAGCAAAGGTTCTCACGCTTCTTGAGGACTCCGGATACGAACGATGCAGCAAGCTCATTAGACCCGTCACGTATGGCCTTGTCCATGCAGGACATGATGAGCAAGGAAGTTTCCTTCTCTGTCGGAGAGATCTTCCTGCTTAAAGCTCCCAGACACCAGTCTAAAAAGTTGAAGACCTCAAAGGCTCTAAATATCCCTTTCAAAAGGTGGTCTAGGTCCGAAGATGACCAACATATTTTCGAGCGTCTCATGGCTAGCCTGCGGGGAGAGTCTACAAGACTTGAGAAGTCGCCCTGGGCAGAGGCAGGAACTCCCAAGCCGAGAACTTCTCCCGTGGCATACCAGACGCTCGATCTAGAAGAGAGTCTAGCAGGGGGAAACGTAAAGGCTGTCTTCCCTAGACTCTTTTTGGACTGCATCCATTCTCCTATCACTCGTAAATCTCTCTTGGACGAGCGTGTGAGGACGAGTCTAGTAAAGGCAGGCGAGGATGACGGCATACCTAATACAAACTCTGACGGAGGAGAGCGCGGAGCCACAGACACAAACTGGTCCGGAAACATCTCTTTGAACAGAGCTAGAACTTTTCTAAAGTCCAAAGAGGGTTGCGTGGACTTAGGCTCGTCAAGATCCGAATGTGGTTCATCAACGTGAGAAGCACCATCATCATCCGAAAGTCCATCATCCGAGTATTGAGGAGGAAGCGGCAATGGAGTAGGTAACGGCTGGTTAGCTGAGTCCGGTCGCACGGGTGCACGCGTGACTGAATCGGACGCAACGTCATGGAACTGTTGCCCAGTCTGTGAGCTGGCAACAACCATAGCAGCGCGGGGACGCACAGCGTCTACTCCAGACTGTCTAGCCTGATGCGGGTGAGCAGTGGCAACCACACTGGGTTGCGGAGGTTGACGCACCGCGTCAAAACAAAACAACTCTGACTGTTGTTGTGCCTCGCGAACGTCAACGGAAGGCTCCGTGCGTCGCTGAACGTCAACATGAACCTGGCAGGGTACACTGGAACGCATGGGTGGCGGAACTCTCTCAACTGGAGTGCGCAAGAAGGTTGCCTCAGCGTCCACAGGACGCACAACCGAGTGTGTGGTTGGTTGTAGGCAAGAGGCTGGTGCAGCAGCAACCTTCTCCGCACGAAAGTCCTGCATCAGAGACGTTAATTGTGACTGCATGTTCTGCAGCAAAGACCACTTAGGGTCTGCAGGAGCAGGTGCGGCGACAGACGGTGTAACAGTCTGAGGCGGTACCGCTTTGCCTCTCTTAGGAGGTGAGCAGTCATCGGAAGACTGCAGCGAGTCCGAACTGACCCAGTGGCTACAGCTGGGCCGTTGGACTCGCGCGGAAGGGACCGACTTGCGCTTCAACGGTCGTGAGACCTTGGTCCATGGTTTCTTGCGAGAAACCTCTTCCGCAGACGAGGTAAAAATGGGCTCTCTCGTCTTTGTGCGGCAGGGGCGATCTTGGGAAGATGCGCCCGGTACCACGGAGGGAACGTCTGTTCGCTGATTAAAGCCTCTCGAACCCATTGGTCGTACGACATTGCTTCTCCCCTGGACTTGGGAGCTTGCAAGAGGTCCCGGACTAGGAGGACGACAGGCACGAACAGACGAACCCTCAAGCGCAACACTATCACTCACTTTACCACTTCCCACTGCACTTTTACACTTTAGCTCCTTGACGTCCGCCATGAGCTGGTTACGGTCACTAGCCAGGGACTCAACTCTCTCACCCAGAGCTTGGATGGCACGCATCATATCAGCCATCGAAGGTTCCTGAGTGCCAGAAGGGGGATTAGGAGCAACCACTACAGGGGAAGGAATAGGTTGTGGGGCATGAGGAGAGGAAAAATCAACAGAACGAGAGGAACTTCTGACTCTATCTCTCTCTAGCCTACGTGTATATTTCTGGAATTCGATAAAATCGAATTCCGAAAGCCCAACGCATTCCTCACATCGATCTTCCAATTGACAGGTTTTATCCCGACAATTGGAACAAACAGTGTGAGGATCGATAGAGGCCTTCGGAAGACGCCTTGAACAGTCCCTAGCATTACACTTCCTGAATTTTGGGACTTGAGAAGGGTCAGCCATTTTGAATTGGTCAAAGGGGAATTCAAAAACTATCCAAAGTCATCAACAAATAATCCGTAATCAAAAAAAAAAATGCAAGGATTTATTGAAGAGAAAGCCTGCACAGCGAAAGCTCAAAACTAGAATAGTGTACTTCACCAAATAGTTGTGAAAACAAATCCAGTTAGCAACAGCGAATTAGTAGGTCTTGCCGGTAGCACGACAGAGAGAAAATTGAGTTCTTTGTTTACAATGAGTACTGGGTATCTGGACGACAGATGGCGCTGTTGAAGTACACCCCCTACTTGCATAGCGATCGCTGGCGGATTTTTTCCGTAGAGTTTTCTGTCGAGCAGCAGAGCTGCAGCTATTATAATCACCGGCTAAGTTAAATATTGAAAAATTATTTTTTGTTTTTAATATTAAAAACATCAGTTAAGAAACAAAAAAAAAAAGAGTAGGTAGAGTTTGAAGTACAGTAACCCCAATAATAGGGATGAGTTGCATGAGTGGAGTTATATTA
Source organism: Palaemon carinicauda (assembly GCF_036898095.1). NCBI lineage: Eukaryota > Metazoa > Arthropoda > Malacostraca > Decapoda > Palaemonidae > Palaemon > Palaemon carinicauda. The sequence continues at coordinate 41,753,199 of NC_090752.1, forward strand.
TGATTCAGACTACCAACTCAGTCTTCTACTTTGCAATTTAGTTGTCTTAAAGATCAACTACGAATATGGGAATGCAAGGGTTTAGGAACAGAGAGGCCTAAAGTAAATAAAGAATTTGAGGCTTTGTGAGAGGATCTCAAATCTCTAAGGCATACTGAACATTCAGAATCCTTACTGAATGAAACACTATAATTACAGTACTAGACATGACTTGAAAGTCAAGTAAGGGTTAACATCTGGGAAGGTAAAACCAGAATTATAGCCTTCAAGTAAACACTCACTGCCTCAACATTGATTAAAAGTTCTTTTCTAGAATACTTTAATTAGTATATCCGGCAAAGAAAATCTGACCAATTCTCAATTGGAATAAAAAAAGTACATTAAATAGTCTATCATATAAATTACTTACCATACCTAATCCTTTTGAGTGCTATGAGATTTAGGACATAAGACTTGGTACTGGGACCGGGAAGTATATTATAACAAAAATATTCTTTGAATAAAATGCTGTCAGTCTAATAATAGAATTACTTCTGTTTAAAAATACACTATTTGATGAACTATCTGAAAAGGCCTCATGGTAAATAGATCAAAACATAGGCTAGATTGATGCTACTTTAGTCATTTCTTAGAATACTTAATCACCTTACTGATATATTCATACATGAGCAAATCAAATTAAGATCACGACTAAACTTCCTCATAAACTCTGCAAATGAGATCATTTCAAGTAACTTCCTCTTTAATTCTCCTGTATTTGAAGATTTAAGTTTCTTTTATTTAGACTTGTTAATGTTTTAGAAGTTTAAATATTCATTAACAAGGTCACTGATTTTGTTTTGAAAGGGAAACAGTCTCCACACTAAATGGGAACTAAATGGAAAAAATTCCTTGCACTTGAGTCAAAATCTAGTAATTTGTCTATAAAATTACAGAGACTACAAATATAAGTAGTCTTAGTGAATATTTAAGAAATGACTTAAAATGTAGTAAATCCCTACCTCAAATAACTTACAGTATTTGAATACCTTACCAAAATAAGTTTCTGTACACTTTACACCTCTCTAGGCATGGGATTTGTTTGGAAGACTTACGTTACAGCATCTAGCAGCCGAGAAAAAAATAGAACTCTAATAATATTTTTTTTATTTCCAAACTCACCTGATGTTCATATTGTTTCTTCTCTAGAAGCTTGGTTTATCGACATTTAACCCAAAAAATTTATAAAAAAAAAAATTCCCATTTTCTTTCCTTTCAAAAGATACATGCCATGAAAGAAATTATTTCCATTAATATAACTATTTGAAACATATAGAGATCATACTACCCAAAACTGCAAGAAACTTAATTTTGAAAATTTCAGCCCTAAGTCGTAAGTCGCACCTCTTAAAAGTTTTATTACACTTTTTTCCGAATGACCAGCTACTACATACAGATACTGACGTGTTTGAGATAGAGAAGTTCCTTTAAGAAAGTGATGTACAAGGGTGAGGGGGGTGAATTTCGATCATAGGGGAATATCGATCGATTCCTACTGTAAGAAAACTATCTAAAATTTCGCACGACCAAACACAACAGCAGAGCAGCCATTTGCACCCAGTAAGACGCAATCAACAGGTTCCCGTGATCACAGCACCAGTGTTTACGAGGTAAGAAAATTGTTAATTCAGTGATCTGATGTTATGTTTCACCGCTTTTATATAGTGTCTCATGTCAGTGAATATGGCGTGATTGTTTTGAGTTAAGTTACATTACGTTATTTACCCACATTGATATGTTATCCAGTGCAATGAAATGCTTACTTTTGAAATGATTGCCATGGCGAGGTTTTTTTTTTAAAAAAAAATGTGATATCAGTGAAGTTTAACCACTAACATTTGGGAAATATTGATGCGTGAAATTTTGAGTTTGCTATACTGTATCTCAGAATACTTGGAAAAGGATAAAGGTGACTGATTATGTACATTAGCTTGTAAATATATGGTGGCGATGCCCTAGTGATTATAAATATAGGTGTTTCTACAGATAGGTTGATGTTCCCCCACCTCACCCTAAACCTTATATTTTCCTTAATGGAGAAAAGCCTAAAATGGGTTAATGGTCGAGCTTGTAAGAGAACGGAGCACCCAGCCTTTTAAACAAGATAAAATTGAATCAATTTAGTGAATCTTTATACAAAGAAACAAGCATTAGTCTGAGGAAATCATACGAGGTGTCATGCTAACCACAAAACAATAATAAATGTAAAGAGCAGTTATTTTATGAGCAGAGGGATAAAGTATCTCGATTAACATTTTGGCACATAGAGGCTCTTACTTTATTACGAGGTGAAGAATAAGGATCCTGGTTACCATCTCAGTCTTCAGTCTTGCAAAGCCTTATTGTCTAAAAGAACAGCTAGAAATGCATGTGCGATAGTTACTTTGCAGAAAGACACAATTAAATAAAGAATTTGAGGCTACTGGGAGTGGATCTTGAGCTTAGGATAAACCTTGTATCACCAGCACTCTTGCCAAATGGTGTAGATGACCAACTAGTTACCACTTGAGCATGTAAAATGGGGTTTAAAACTGGCCAAAATGAAGTTGATGGAATTGTATCCCCAATACAAACACAAACCAAACTAGTTAGGTTGTAGAAAACACAAAATTTAGAGTGGCAGTACTATCATCACTTCCTCTATATATTATGAGCTCAAAATAAGTCTTCTGAAGCAATTTAATAAACTGTCAAGTAAAGTACTTCATGAACATTTAATATATTCTTACTCACAAAGAGTTATGAGAAAATTAGCTTTCAAACCATTCATTAAAGATTTTTGTTTCTTAGTAGTAATGATGGGCTTAAAAGACTGTATTCTATTCTATATCAAGGTTAGGTAACTCATTAGTCTCATGTCAAAATGTAATGAGGCTTAGAAACTAAAGGACACTAGAATGTACAATTGAACAGTTTAATGAATCTTTAAATCAAGTAACCATTCTTACTGAAAGTGTTAACCATTTAACAACTCTTATTCACCATGAAATGAAGGAATTGAGAGGTATAAGCTATAGAGTTTAAAAACAACTGCCTGAATGAGAAACCTACCTTAAAACATAAGATAGTTTTATCGTAATATTTCAAGTACGCTAAGTCCTTACACATACATTGTTTACATAGTTAGTGCTACTCATATGTTGACGCTCATGGAGGAAAAGCATAGCCTATGTAATGGCACCTCCTGAGGCATAGCAATGTATTTAATTTGAGAATTAAAGTTATTATAAAATATAGTTCTTCAATAAGTACAAATAATCCACTCATCATCATCATCTCCTCCTGCGCCTATTTTTGCAAAGGGCCTTGGTTAGATTACGCCAGTCGTCTCTATCTTGATCTTTTAATTCAATACTTCTCTATTCATCATCTCCTACTTCACGCTTCATAGTCCTCAGCCATGTAAGACTGAGTCTTATAGCTCTTCTAGTGCCTTGTGGAGCCCAGCTGAACTTTTGGTGAACTAATTTCTTTTGGAGAGTGCAAAGAACATGCCCAAACCCTTTTCATCTACCCTTCATCATGATCTCACCCACATGCCACTCGAGTAATCTCTTATAGTTTCATTTCTAATCCTGTTCTACCATTTAACTCCCAATATCCTTTGAGGGCTTTGTTCTCAAATCTACTAAATCTATTGGAGACTGTTTCATTGTCATACCATGACTCATGTCCATAGAGTAACACCGACCTCACTAAACTGATACATAGTCTGACTTTTATATGTATTTTCAGGCGATTTGATTGTCAAATTTTACTTAACCTAGCCATTGTCTGATTTGCTTTTTTCAATCTTTCATTAAACTCTAATTCTAAAGACCCTGTATTGGATATCATAGTTCCTAAATATGTTATTTTCATTAGTAAAATAAATTTTTTAATATACTTACCCGATAATCATGTAGCTGTCAACTCTGTTGCCGACAGAAATCTACGGTCGGGATACGCCAGCGATTGCTATACAGGTGGGGGTGAACACCACAGCGCCATCTGTGGTCAGGTACTCCAGTACTTCTTGTCAACAAGAACTCAATTTTTTCCTCGGTCCACTGGTTCTCTATGGGGAGGAAGGGTGGGTCAATTAAATCATGATTATCGGGTAAGTATATTCAAAAATTTATTTTACTAATGAAAATAACATTTTTCAATATTAATCTTACCCGATGATCATGTAGCTGATTCACACCCAGGGTGGTGGGTGGAGACCAGCATACATGTTAACAAAGAAGCCAAGTATCCCGTATTTTATTTTATTAGTTATTCAATAATAACATAAAATAAATAAGTACCTGGTAAGGAAGACGACTTGAACCATTACTCTGCCTTTATTAAGTACGTCTTCCTTACTGAGCGTAGCGGTCCTCTTAGGATGCTGAACGACTCTTAGGTGCTGAAGTATAAAGGGCTGCAACCCATACTAAAGGACCTCATCACAACCTTTAACCTCGGCGCTTCTCAAGAAAGAATTGACCACCCACCAAATCAACAAGGATGTGGAAGGCTTCTTAGCCGACCGTACAACCCATAAAAAGTATTCAAGAGAAAGGTTAAAAAGGTTATGGGATTATGGGAATGTAGTGGCTGAGCCCCCGCCTACTACTGCATTCGTTGCTACGAATGGTCCCAGGGTGTAGCAGTTCTCGTAAAGAGACTGGACATCTTTGAGATAGAATGATGCGAACACTGACTTGCTTCTCCAATAGGTTGCATCCATAACACTCTGCAGAGAACGGTTCTGTTTGAGGGCCACTGAAGTAGCCACAGCTCTCACTTCATGTGTCCTTACCTTCAGCAAAGCAAGGTCTTCTTCCTTCAGATGAGAATGTGCTTCCCTAATCAGGAGCCTGAATAGGTAAGAAACTGAGTTCTTAGACCTTGGAAGAGAAGGCTTCTTGATAGCACACCATAAGGCTTCTGATTGTCCTCGTAAAGGTTATGACCTTTTTAGATAGTACCTAAGAGCTCTAACTGGGCAAAGTACTCTCTCCAGTTCGTCCCCCACCAAGTTGGATAGGCTTGGGATCTCGAACGACTTAGGCCAAGGACGTGAAGGAAGCTCGTTTTAGCAAAAAACCGAGCTGCAAGGAACATGTAGCCGTTTCAGATGTGAAAACTATGTTCCTGCTGAAGGCGTGGATCTCACTTACTCTTTTAGCTGTTGTCAAGCACACGAGGAAAAGAGTTTTTAATGTGAGGTCCTTAAAAGAGGCTGATTGGAGAGGTTCAAATCTTGATGACATAAGGAACCTTAGGACCACGTCTAGATTCCAGCCTGGAGTGGACAACCGACGTTCTTTTGAGGTCTCAAAAGACCTAAGGAGGTCCTGTAGATCTTTGTTGGTGGAAAGATCCAAGCCTCTGTGGCGGAAAACCGCTGCCAACATACTTCTGTAACCCTTAATCGTAGGAGCTGAAAGGGATCTTACGTTCCTTAGATGTAACAGGAAGTCAGCAATCTGGGTTACAGTGGTATTGGATGAGGAAACTGCATTGGCCTTGTACCAGCTTCGGAAGACTTCCCCTTTAGACTGATAGACTCTGAGAGTGGATGTCCTCCTTGCTCTGGCAATCGCTCTGGCTGCCTCCTTCGAAAAGCCCCTAGCTCTTGAGAGTCTTTCGAAAGTCTGAAGGCAGTCAGACGAAGAGCGTGGAGGTTTGGATGTACCTTCTTTACGTGAGGGAGACGTAGAAGGTCCACTCCTAGAGGAAGAGTCCTGGGAATGTCGACCAGCCATTGCAGTACCTCTATGAACCATTCTCTCGCGGGCCAGAGCGGAGCCAACCAACGTCAGCCGTGTCCCTTTGTGAGAGGCGAACTTCTGAAGTACCCTGTTGACAATCTTGAACGGCGGGAATGCATACAGGTCGAGATGGGACCAATCCAGCAGAAAAGCATCCACGTGAACTGCTGCTGGGTCTGGAATCGGAGAACAATACAACGGGAGTCTCTAGGTTATCGAGGTAGCGAACAGATCTATGGTTGGCTGACCCCACAGGGCCCAAAGTCTGCTGCAAACATTCTTGTGAAGGGTCCACTTTGTGGGGATGACCTGACCCTTCCGGCTAAGGCGATCTGCCATGACATTCATATCGCCCTGAATGAACCTCGTTACCAGCGTGAGCTTTCGATCTTTTAACCAGATGAGGAGGTCCCTTGCGATCTAGAACAACTTCCACGAATGAGTCCCTCCCTGCTTGGAGATGTAAGCCAAGGCTGTGGTGTTGTCAGAGTCCACCTCCACCACCTTGTTAAGCTGGATGGACTTGAAGTTTACCAAGGCCAGATGAACCGCCAACAGCTCCTTGCAATAGATGTGAAGTGTCCTTAGCTCCTGATTCCATGTTCCCGAGCATTCCTGTCCGTCCAAAGTCGCACCCCAGCCCGTGTCTGATGTGTCAGAGAAGAGACGGCGGTCGGGTTTCTGAACAGCCAAAGGTAGACTTCCTTGAGAAGAAAGCTGTTCTTTCACCACGTGAGAGTAGACCTCCTCTCTTCGGAAACAGGAACTGAGATCGTCTCTAGCGTCATGTCCTTTATCCAGTGAGCCGCTAGATGATACTGAAGGGGGCGGAGGTGGCGTCTCCCTAACTCGATGAACAGGGCCAGCGATGAAAGTGTCCCTGTTAGACTCATCCACTACCTGACTGAGCATCGGTTCCTTCTCAGCATGCTCTGGATGCAATCTAGGGCTTAGATCCTTGGGGCCGACGGAAAAGCCCGAAAAGCTCGACTCTGAAGATCCATACCCAGGTAGACAATGGTCTGGGATGGGACGAGCTGGGACTCCTCTAAATTGACCAGGAGGCCCAGTTCCTTGGTCAGATCCATAGTCCATCTGAGAATCTCCAGACAGCGACGACTTGTGGGAGCTCTTAAAAGCTAGTCGTCTGACGGAGCCGGACACAAGATCATGGTACTGCTGCACAGTCTGTGAACTGTCAACCATGGGGAAGCGAGGAAGTACAGCGACAACCCGAAGCTGTCTAGACTGTCTGGGTCGTACAGACAACTCCTTATCGGGTTGCTGAGGTTGCCGCACTGCGTCACAACAAGTCACTTCTGCTGGTTGTTGAACGTCTTCCCAGTGACACACTGACTCCGTAAACAAAAAATCCTCTAACAAGGACTAAGCTTGGACTGCATGTCTTGCAACAAAGCTCAAGGTCTATGGGAGCAGGTGTGGTAACAGACGGGGTTAGCGACTGAAGTGGAACCATTACCCTCCCTGGAAGCATGTTATGCTTAAATAAAAGTCCATAGGAGGCTAAGCAGCTAAAGGCTCCTCTCCAAATGACAGAGTCCTCAAGTGAATATCAGAAGGAGGGAGAATAGCACTTTCTCATCTACAGGAACCATATCCGAGAAAAGCTAAGTTCTCTCAGTGAGGGTTTCACTGGTGCAAAAGCAGCAGACTAGCAGGCAACGTTATGAAACTGCTTGACAGTCTAGTGAGTTGGCAACAACCAAAGATGTGTGACTGAGGAGCATGCGGTAAGGTATGCAGAGCATGCTGTATGCAGAGCATGCTGTATGTAGAGCATGCTGTAAGGTAAGCAGAGCATGTTGCATGGCGTGCGGCTTATGCTGCATGGGATGAGGCTCATGCTGCATGGGATGAGGCTCATGCTGCATGGTATGAGGCTCATGCTGCATGGGATGAGGCTCATGCTGCAAGGGAAGAGGCTCATACCGCATGCGTTGAGGAGGATGCCGCATAGTATGAGGCTCCTGCCTCATGGGTTGAGGCGGTTGCCGCATAGCATGAGGCTCCTGCCTCATGGTTTGAGGAGGATGCCGCATAGCATGAGGCTCCTCATAGCATGAGACTCCTGCCTCATGGGTTGAGGAGGATGCCGCATAGCAGCCTCATGGGTTGAGGAGGATGCCGCATAGCATGAGGCTGCCTCATGGGTAGAGGAGGTTGCCGCATAGCATGAGGCTCCTGCCTCATGGGTTGAGGAGGATGCCGCATAGCATGAGGCTCCTGCCTCATGGTTTGAGGAGGATGCCGCATAGCATGAGGCTCCTGTGAGGTTCCTGCCTCAAGAGTTGCGTCTGCCTCAAGGGTTGAGGAGGTAGCTGCGCAGAGAGAGGCTCATGCTGTGAAGAATGCGGTTGCTGCATGCGTTGAGGCGGCTGCCTCATAGCATGAGGTTCCTGCCTCAAGAGTTGCGTCTGCCTCAAGGGTTGAGGAGGTGGCTGCGCAGAGAGAGGCTCTTGCCTCAAGAGTTGAGGTTCTTGCCTCAAGAGTTGAGGTTCTTGCCTCAAGAGTTGAGGCTCTTGCCTCAAGAGTTGAGGTTCTTGCCTCAAGAGTTGAGGTTCTTGCCTCAAGAGTTGAGGCTCTTGCCTCAAGAGTTGAGGTTCTTGCCTCAAGAGTTGAGGCTCTTGCCTCAAGAGTTGAGGTTCTTGCCTCAAGAGTTGAGGTTCTTGCCTCAAGAGTTGAGGTTCTTGCCTCAAGAGTTGAGGCTCTTGCCTCAAGAGTTGAAGTTCTTGCCTCAAGAGTTGAGGCTCTTGCCTCAAGAGTTGAGGCGGTTGCCGCATAGCATGAGGCTCCTGCCTCAAGGAAAGTGGAGGTTGCTGCATAGCGCTGGTACCTGGCAACTCCCAATGCGGCAGCTCACGCATGGAGGCAGGAGGAGCCTCAACATCATACGTCTGGCAGGGTGGACTGCGCAGAGGTGGAGGAGCGCTCGCAGGAGGAGGTGTGCTAACCTTCTCTGCCTGAAACTCCTGCATCAACACCGCAAGCTGAGACTGCATTGTCTGCAGCATAGACCACTAGAGTTTAAGAAAGACAACAACAAACGGAGCTACTGTCCGTTGAGACTGAGGGTCTAAAACAGCTAGTGCGGCAACAGACGGAGTTACTGCCTGTTGCGATACCACCTTGCCTCTCTGGGAGGTGTGCAGTTGTCGTACTGCAGCAAGTCCGAACTGACCCAGTGCTAATGGCACCACCTAGGAGTTGGACTTGCGCGGAAGGGACCGACTTGCACTTAAAAGCTGCAAGATTTGGTCCATGGTTTCTGCGAGAAACCTCTTCCGCAGACGAGGAATAAAAGGGCTCTCTCGTCTTTGTGTGGGTGGGGTGACCACGTCGGCTACGTGAGTTGGTTACACCCGAAACCACGGAGGGAAACGTCTGTTCGTCGATCAAGGCCTGATGAACCCATAAGTCCTTCGACGTTACTTCTCCCCTGCTTGGGAGCTTGTAAGAGGTCCCAGACTAGGCGAACAACTGGCACGAACAGACGAACCCTCGAACGCAACACTGTAACACTTTGCGCTTATCACTTTATCACTTTTGATTTTCTGTTTGCACTTATTTCACTGAACTCGAAACTTTAAGTGGTTTGTACCTGAAACACGCAAATCTATCCTTCATTAAAAGTTAGTAATTGCGAAAACAGTATTACAATGTAACAGAAAAACATAATGAAAGATAAATAATTCAGTGGCTGGAAAAGAGACTAAACACTAGATCAAATAAACTACGTTTAAAATCTCTCACCGCATAAAGCCTGAGAACAAGAATAAAACTCTAGAAACGTTTACCTCCTTCCCCTAAAGAGACTAGGGAGAAGAGCAAAAACGATAACAACGTTACCAGCTTGAACGAAACGATTATCCTCCTCTCTCTCCCTCCGTCTCTATCTCTCTCTCTCTCTCTCTCTTGACTTAGAACCTGAGAGATGAGCCCAATTATATATATCGTTAAAACATATTGTTAAAGGAAAAAAACTGAAAGATTTCCCAAATAAAAAGTTCCTTTATTAGAATTAAAACCATTTAAGCTAAGAAAGAATGAACAAAACGATAGAATCGTTCTACTCTTACTGCAACGTGACACCGTGAATACTCTCTCTCTATCGTAACGATACAGCGCAAGTTGAACGTTCTGAACGTCAACAACTGCAGAGACAAAACAAAACGTTAGTTCAACTTTGAAAACAGTACGAGACTATCAAAGAAATTCTTTCAAAAACATTAAAATAGCATAATATGTTAACAGGTAAAAACGAAATGACGGGCTCAATGTTAATTAACTTCGGTTCCAAGAAAAGACCGCCTACTATTAGGAAAGGTCGAATATAAACAAATATAAAAATTAATTTTAATAAGTTTATAATAAAAGGAAGTTAATCGAAAATTAAGAAAGAGAGTCTATACTCTCTTCGACACCAACACTTCCGTCTAAGGGAAGGGTCGGCCATTAAAAGTGAAAGAGTTCATACTCTCTTCGTCACCAAAATTAAATAAAAAATTAAATCAAATTAATTCCAAAAACTTGCTAAGCTAATGATAAAGCTTCCTGAATAGCGAAGGCTAAACTCTAGAGCAAATACATCACCAAATCGTGAGCAATAACTCCAGAATCAACAGCGTATCCATGTAGGTCTAGCCGGAGGCACGACAGAGGAAAAATTGAGGTGGTGTTGACAAGAAGTACTGGAGTACCTGACCACAGATGGCGCTGTGGTGTTCACCCCCACCTGTATAGCGATCGCTGGCGTATCCCGACCGTAGATTTCTGTCGGCAACAGAGTTGACAGCTACATGATTATCGGGTAAGATTAATATTGAAAAACTTAAATTATTCTACCTCATTAATCCTTTCACCTCCCGATGATATATCATCTTCCATTCCATACGCCGTTCCCATCATCTCTATCTTTCTTCTATTTTTCTTCAGCCCAACCTCGTATGATATTTCATGCATTCTGGTAAGCAAGCATTGCAAATCCTGTGGTGTTTTGCTAACAAGGAAAGCATCATCAGCATACTCTAGGTCTGCTAAATTCCTATCACCAATCCAATCCAATCTTTCTCCACTATCTTTGACTGTTCTACGCATTACAAAATCCATGCGGAGGATAAACAATATAGGTGACAACACATTCCCTTGGAGTACTCTGCAGTTCACTGGAAATTCATTTGATAAGACTCCATTAACATTAACTTTGCACTTGCTATGCTCATGAACATACTTAATCAAATTTACATATTTTAGAGAAATTTTCTAATAATGCAATACTCTCCACAAAATTGGCCGGTGCACACTATCAAAGGCTTTTTCATAGTCAAAAAATGCCATCAAAAGGGGATTTCTATATTCTACGCATTGCTGTACACGTCTCAAAATGAAAATTTGGTCAGTGCAACTTCTACCTTTTCTAAATCCTGCTTGTTCATCTCTCAGCTTTTCATCAATCTTTCTCTCCAGTCTCTTTAGAATTAGCATACTATATATTTTCACAAAAACTGACGTAAGTGTTTTGCCTCTGTAATTATTGCAATCAGTCAGGTCTCCTTTTTTCAGCAACACTCCTAACTCCCATTCATCAGGTTTTGCCACTCTTAACTCTCATTCATCAGGTTTTGCCATAACCCACTACAGTATAACATTTAAGTCTTTTTATAGCCAGACTCTTAAGTGTAATAAAAAGATGAGTGTTAGAAATTACCAGACAAAAGTGAATCCATGATGAGCTCGTGGCCAAACTTGCAAGAGAATGAAAACAAGTCATCCAGAGTGATCAGGTCATGCAATCGACCAGCTGAGCTAATAGGTCACCAATAACAATAAAGATTAAGAGCATCTCGGGTATAAAATGCCATATCCCAAATTAAGAAAATATTGCTTAAGAGCGCTTACTTTAGCAAGTAGAGGAATATGGCACATAAGGATCTAGCTACATAATTGGTCTTCTGCCTAGCAACCTAAATATCTTATAGAGCGACTAGTGATGTGGAAATGCACGGGTTTAGCTACAGAAGGACAAAAGTAATTTGAGAATTCAAGAATCTGTAAGGGGCTGTGAACATTCAGAACCCTTACTTACGAAACATTATGTAATTATGACCCTTAGACCCAACTATGGAAATTAGGTTAGTGTAAGAAACAGGGCTGACAAGTCACACTTCCTACCTAGAGGAGAAGGCTCATGGGCCTCTAAGAAAAACAAAAGAAATTAAATACGCTGAAACTCAAAAGATTCATCACTAACTTGGCTGGTAAGAAAATACTGACATGATATATCATTATCAACTTCACAAAAAACAACTATTCTCTGTCTAAAATATTCCTTGAACTCAAAATTACTTTCCTCAGCTGTCCGGAGCAATGAAAAGTAGTTGTTCTGTTGGCAATATAGAAGCTTTACCTCTGCACAGCATATATTCTCCGATTCTTTAAATACTAACTACAAAAACATAATTCCTGAGAGGAACCGTGAGATATTACGTCCCTCACAATGGTTATTTAAAACCCAGTGCTTTCCCCGAGCAAAAATACTAAACAAAACTGAGTTGCTATAAACTTAAATTGTAATAAACACTTACAATAATCTGAAATGGGAGATGCACGTCTTGACAAAACTACTTACCATTAACTGCTACATTGTATCAATACTTTACAGGAGCATGTATCTTTTGAAAATAAATAAAAATGGCAAATTTTTTAACAAAATTTTGGGGGTAAACATCGAGAAACAATATGAACATCAGGAGAGATTCACAGAAATAGTACAAAGTTACGATTCCAATTGAGCTGAGCTCCCTAACAATCAAAACATGAAGTTTTAGCTTCTTTAAGTTTAACCAAAATAATCTTTATTAAATATTCGTGCAATAATAAAGGTACAGCATAAGATAGCATGAACACTATCACCTACTGCCTCACCATTAGCCAAGATAACAAAGGATGAAGAAAACAGGTTCTATGCAAAACTTGAAGAGTTTAGCCTAGTTTTCTCAGTTGTCTCTGAATTACCTTGAACTAAAAGCAACAAGGTAGGATGTTGTTAAACCTTAACTAACATGCTGATTACTATTCAAAGCAGTCCACTAACAGCTGACTAACCTCCAAGGAGAAGGAATTTGAGTGCAGAACATTCCTCCATACATATAAACACAACACTGCAGCCGGCAGCTGGTATATGTTTACCTTACACAAAGCCTGGAAAAACCAAAATCACATCGTGATTTATTACTGTAGTTCAAAATGAACTACCTAAATTTGGTTTGTATTGCAGGGCAAATTAAGGTCGTCTTATTAGACACTAGCAACGAGATAAGCTGAAAAGCATGAAGTAATATGTTGTGTCATTGACTACTTAAATGCCATAGGCTGCCCAATGGTGTGGTAGTTCCTAGACGGGAAGCATTTTACAGGGAGAGAGAAAGGGAAATTTTTATTTTTGGGGTAGAAATTGACACTGCTTTGAGTAGAAACAATATGAACATCAGGGGAGTTTTATAAGGTAACAACCCTCCCCAAATGGGGATAGTTAGCATTCAGTCATTCCCTCAAAAAGGTGGATGAAGCATGGGAATTATAAGGCTGTATCCTCATAGATGCTAAATCACCAACACCACGTGCTTACCTTCCAGTATGCTTTTGTTTTCACAACAATAGCACTCACAAAAAAAAAAAAAAAAATTTAAACAACACTCATCACTAATGAGAGTAAGAAAAGATTCAACAGTTGACTAAAAGCAATGCAACAGTACCTACACATATGTACTGGTTGTGGACAAAAACAAAATTGGCTATTCTGTATCAGGCAGTTGATGGGGCTTCCTATTGCATCACCTGTCATTAACCACCTAATTTGCTAATGATTTAGTGGCCGCTCCAACTATGCTGAAGGCATATGCTTACTTTAAAGGACGAAAGGTTTGTATATGGTTAGGAACAACTTTATGTAAGGATGCTTTATAATGAGGGATTTTGGTGGTCTGTAGCAGATTAATCCCATTTACATTAATTCTTAGGTAGAAATGGAATACATTTTTTAACTAGGCTTTCTTGAATTAGTCAAGTCTGACCTTCTGGGTTCCAGTACACTTAAGTTAAAACTGTCTTTTTCCTTAAATAAGCATGGATATACAGTTAACACTTTGAACTAAACTGTAAGCTAGTCTAATACAATGGTTTGTGTTCACAGATTAAAAAAATGGTTTCAGAACATTTTAATAAAAATACATAATCAACTGGCAAAGGTAAAAAACTATTTGTGATAAAGAAATTAGTGGTGGACAACTGAGTGGTTAAAGATCACTTAATTATTCCTTTGGAAAAATTGAAAACAATCGTTTAGACTTCTAATCCCAGATTTTGTCATTTCTAAGACAATTGAAAGTGTTATTTTGATTTGCACTATTACTACTACTCCTTGGGGTTGTCTAATTTTTTTCTGTATAGGCACTGGAAGGAGATTTAAAGATACCGAATAACGGTTCTAACGAATTTCTGTAGCAAATGATTAAGGAAGAATGAATGATCTTGCTACCAGTTTACTGACATACCTCTTTTGTGATCAGTCTACTTGTTAGCAAGAGAAGTTAATGCGGTAAACCCCAGAAAAAATCTTAGATTTTAAAAGCAATTTGTATATTTCCTAACTATACAAATACGAGTCCTTTAACCGGAGTATGACTTCAGTAAAGCTGGAACTGACGTTAGAAATTTAATGAGTGAGTTATAACTACCAGCCGGTAGTGAGGCCCTGCCCACCTGTCAGTCAGCTTGACACTCACTTTTGACCTCAGGTCTGAGAATTGTGGGTTGGTGCAAGTGAGAAGTGTAACTTATAAGATTCCAGTTTGCATATCTATGAATAACACAAATTACTCAAAATATTTTTTTATTGCTACAAAAATACAAAAAATTGTCTTTTATTAGCAGACTCATCCTTAGGGGGGATTAAGTTCATAAGAATCAATATCTGGCTGGAATAACTTCTTTAGGAAAAGTCAGAGCACCTAGTCCTGTATTGAAGTGAAGGTGATGACTCTTGCCAACCTCCTCACAGTCTGACCATGGAGATGTCACAGGCGCAAGGTTAGCCCATACCAAGTAAAAAAGGTAAATATTCAAAGGAGGACCTATATCCTTGTACAGGATATATTGTACGAATGTATACGCACCTAAGAAATAAGTTTGAATACATTTCATCAATCCTCCCTCTCGTGTAGGATGGGAAGATAATTTTTAACAAATTTTCTCTGAAAAGAAATATTGCTCGGTTATGGAGCTCATAGCAGCCATGACTGCTGCACCCCCTCGAGTGAGTAGGAGGAAAAGTAGGTCAGTCAATTTACCTTTCATTTTAGGCTAATGCCAAAACATATTTCAGACCATATGCATCCTCTCTTGTGAGAGAGCTAGAC
The DNA here is from genome assembly GCF_036898095.1 of Palaemon carinicauda. NCBI lineage: Eukaryota > Metazoa > Arthropoda > Malacostraca > Decapoda > Palaemonidae > Palaemon > Palaemon carinicauda. The sequence goes on from NC_090752.1 coordinate 41,768,413, forward strand.
TGGCTACATACCCTGTTGAGCAGCCAACACAGGAACAACAATAAAGGAACCCAAAGACCTGAGAGTATACTTCCACGGGTAGTGGTAAAGGAAATCTGTATTAGCAGACTCCTATCTTAATACCTGAGCCATTGATAAGTGTTATGAAAGCTTAATAATTTGTTATGTAATATTTAGATTGTTGTAATTTTTGTGTGGTTCTCCCTTAATTGTACTTTCATAACATTTACTATGTAATGTTGTAACTGTAATTTTGTTTGTATGTAGTTATCCTTGCTGAAATATAGTTTAATCTTGTTTGAAAGTTAGAATTTATATTAAGATTAGATTCACTGGCTCTGTGCAACTGTAAAAGATTACAGTAATGCCTCAAGATACGAAATTAATTCGTTCTGGAGTGGCTTTTGTTTCATGATAATTTCATATTAAATTCATGAGTCACGCTGTTGCGTAAATCACCTAATTCCTCCCAAACCCTACAAAAGACACCACATTAAATTTCCTAATAAAGCCTCAGTATAACCACAATGAAATACTGTACATCCAAAAACATTAGAATCATTCAATATACCTAACGTAACTGTTAATACCTGTAAATTAAATAGATCTGCACCGACTTGCAGGGGTACCCTTTATCTCGGAAAAGTTTCATAATAGCTGGTTGGTCGAAAGTATTTTTGTCTGAATATCATCACTACTTTCAAATAATTACCAAGTAATGTGAATCAAAACTTATTTACTAACCTAAATTTCTCCTCAAATATAGGATTTGTCAATAAATAATGTTAACGAATAAATATAAAGTATTGTGATGGCAAGTTTGAATTTGATAACAACACCCACCGAAGTCAACGACAGGAGCTTGTTTTCGGATGCACGCTGTATAAATTTGTAACTTTTCCCTTATTCTAACACAAATTGGGATAAATTATAATAAGCATAAGAAATTTTTTTTATTATAAACCTTCTTTGAATACCAGAATCTACTAAAATGTGGATTTAATAAAACTCGGTATTGGTGAAAATTGCGGGGATGTAAATGGAGCATTCTACTGTCAAACTCCGAAGCGAGGATGGAAGGGAGAAGGAGAGATATCGCGGCTGTAACTCAGCAGTGAAATGATGAATTTGTTTAATTGGGGTTTTTAGGCAATTTATGCAACACTAAGTATCCTCAAACCAAAAATATTGCTATTAATAAAATCTAAACCCTTATAAAAAGAGCAGCAAACTATTTCTATACGAACTTACATCACAGGCCTATGATGCAAATTCGTATAGAAAGGGTTTGCTACATTTATCCAAATGATTTAGATTCTTATGTATTGTGTAAAATATGTAACTAATACACATGCTAAATTAATCAGTGATGTACACACACATGTATATATGTTCCAGCATCTCAGCTGACATCTCTCTCGTATCCCTTTCAGTACCACAGTGAATACTTGTATGAACACTTGGGGAGGAGTGGACAGTCTGAAGAACAGAGATTTGAACTTGTACACTACTTCCTCAAGGCTGAAGCATCATATAAAATCACCTTTAAGTAGGCTAACAAGCAAAGCGCAAAAAGTCATAAAAATAAATTACATTGAATGAGATGTCCATAATACAAAAAGGGCTTACAAATAGTATAAGGAACTAAATGAAAGCCTGATAAACAAAGAGATCACAAGGAAGCGACACCAAAATGGCCGCGGGCGAACCCCCGTAAGGGAACCTGAACAAGCGGCAATAAAATTATATACTGTAATTAGAAAACCAACACGGTAAAAGATTAAATGAGTGTTGGTACCTATAAATCCCAACCAGACAAATATAATACTCAACTTGGGAGCAGGGATCTCCAAAACGTCGGACATCTTCAAAAGCACAAAACAACACAGAGCAAAGCAAAACATGTGTGACCAACGCTGGTGCTATGGAGGAATGAGGTAAGGGGGTGGGGAGGTGTAGGGGTGGGGAAGGATAGTCGTAGTAGGAGGCAGCAGACGGGTGTAGGACGGCACCTCGTTGTTCCAGGGGATGTTGATGAGGGAGAAGTCTAACTGCTGAGGGACCTATGGTCGTGGTTCTATCACGCCCCAGTTTACTATACCGACACTCATAGAGTGAGCGAGCTGGGTTTATTCCTGGCATTCCATGCATCCTTTTTTTCTCTGGTATATTTAGCAATAACTATGCCTTAGAAATGGTGCTATAGGAGCATTTCACTGGGCGACACAGGTTCCTCGCCCAGAAATAGATTTTTCCTTCGTCAAAATCCCTTATTTAGATCATTTTGGATTTCAAATAATAAAGCAAATGCTAGCCTATACTATACACTGATGGTTTTGCAATTCACTAGTCGTCAAGTACAACAAATACTGTACAACAATTCATTAAAATTTTTCCCAATTTTAGGTCGTCAAGCAGGCAGATGTACTGTATGTAGTATTTACATCTATCCTATATGTAATTTTAAACTTTTTCAAGTAAGTAAAACTTTAAAGCCTTTTAAAGGTTTATTAGAAAAAAAATACAGTATAAAACATAGAAATTATTGAAATGGGTAATAAAAACATTTGAATGGGTAAGTTGCCGTTTGCCTTAGCACTAATGAAATTATTCTCTTCATGTGTTTCGAAATATGCGATTTCCCATTTTAGTGAGGCTGTGGATTGACCAAATTCTCCCATACTTGGAGATCGTGATGTACTTACAATCATACTTTGAGTTATGAGTTTCCATGCCACAAAATTTACACCATGCAATTAATTTTAGCTTGATCTCTATTAAAGGATTCAGCACTCAGATTTACATTTAGGAAATAGAAATGATGCAAATAGAGTAGCATCATCTGCATATACAACAAACTTGTTTTCAAGGTCAATCACATATATGTGTATACAGTATGAAAAATAATGGGCCATGAACACTACCCTAAGGAAAACCAGACATCACATTCCTATACTTACTATGGTGCATATCGACAACAACTATTTGCAGTCTATTACTTAAAAATTAAATAATGATGCTAAGAAAAGATCCACTTACTCCCCACTGTTTGAGTTTGAAAACAAGGGACCTATGATTAACACAGTCAGAGGCCAACCTTACAAATTTCCTGACCACAATAAAGTAAAGGAAGGGGTACAGTGCTTACCTCGGCAACTTGGGCTAACAGGATCCGAATCAACCTTGACCTGGCTCATGAAAGGGCCACACAGATACCCACCAAGACCGGCACAGGTCCTCATGCTACTTTTAACAGCACTCATAATTACTCTCACACAAGGTAAAAAGAAAAACCACAAAACACAGCAAAAGCATAATACACAACATGAAGTGGTCGTAAACACGTCTGCCTGCTACAGCAACCAGGAGATGAGCGAAGCTGTTCATTGACTCAATCACTCCTCTCCAGCTTGGATGAGATAGCTGGTAACCACACAATGTTACCAGAATCCAAAATTTTGTAACTAAATGACTTGGGGGTAAACCAAGGCCGTCTCGAAAGAAGGCCAGGTCAGTGGGGGATAAGAAAGGTCTCACGTGTTCGGAGTAGTGCTATCACCCTGCTACTCTAGGCTGTGAGTAAAGGGGTCGCGCTCTATTTCTTCGCAATTTCCTGCTGTTATTACAGAAAATATTACTGTTTTGGTATCCAGACTGTTAAAAAATAATGTATTTTAAATTGCAAAAAGTGTTTGATTTTTTTTGTGTATTTCTTTAAAAACTAAATTGTTACAATTATATTGTTTATTTATTATGCCTTAACTAAACCACAGAGAGTGTACTGTATTTTTTTAAGAAAGAGATGATATCCCAAAGCAGCAGTGGCTGAAAAACAACTTCGTAAAAACAATGATAACATAGAAAAGTTGTAGCATACTAACAGTGTATGTGTTTTATTTTTTATTTTTAATTAGGCTAGTACCACATTATTTTGATAATGTTGTTACTTTTTTTCACCTAATTTTTAACCAGATTATCAAGACCGTCTCCCATTGGTGTGTAAGATTCCTTAATTTTCCATGAGAAAAAAAAAAAACAAGTGTGTATGTATAGTCAGTGCTTGTGTGAGAGAAAGAAGGGTTGTGGATGACCAGGTGGCTTTGCCAGGTGTTCTCGTTAGCCTGAGGACTTAATCTGAACCGTCTTGTCACAACTTAACTCCTACCTTTTCCGACTCTATATCAATCGACCTACTTCTACCCCCACTGACCAGGCCTGTATTCGAGACGGCCTTGGGTAAACCCCATATAAATCGCAAGGTTTTGTATTCACCTAGGATGATGTGCAGTAGTATCTATGTATTGAAAACTATGTTGTATCTCTTAGCAGTACTTTTTCTTTAATAGTAAAATATTTATATTCAATGATATACGGAAAAACCGTACTTTTGCATTAGCACCGTATTTTTGTGAATGAATTGTTGAAGTTGTGAATCAACCTTTCCAACACTTACGAGTAGTATGTCGTCTCCCCTTAGTTAATTAAGCTGACCTTTAGTGATATTACTGTATATATATTATAGTAGCACACACTACAATATTAACGTGTTGTTAAATAGGAAAAACAGTGTTTTTGATCTTATTTACATAAATGTAAGTGTGGAGATGACTCGTGTTCTGAGTTATTTTACTGTGTACAGTTGTTTAGTACTCCATTCTAGTGTACTGTATACTGTATAGTTACTGAAGCATGTTCCTATTTAATTTCAATAATTATACAGGAATAGAAACAGCAAAACACAATATAGTGCAGTACAGTGTGTTACTTAGTGTTAGTTTACGACAGGCAATGGGCAGTGAATTGTTAGGTTGTGAGTAGACCCACCCTAGAGCAGCAAACATTCGCAGACTATTGATCTTAGTACCAGTCTCTGTTACTTAACTCCCAGGTGGCTTTGCCAGGTGTTCTCGTTAGCCTGAGGACTTAATCTGAACCGTCTTGTCACAACTTAACTCCTACCTTTTCCTGCCACCTGTCGATAGTTTTACCTACCTTGTTAAATTTTTAACAGATTTCCAACTTCTCTGAAGTATTACTTCTACTAAAGGTTGATGGTTTGTATTCATGTAAGACCAAAGAGCATAATGATTGAGATCAAATATTACTGGTACAGTACTAATGGAAGACGTCTAGTGCTCTATTAGACAAAATTACTTTATACTTTATATATGGAAGGCTAACTGTATACTACTTGAAGCTGAAATAAAAGGTGAGTGTCAAGCTGATTGACAAGTGGGTGGCACTTCCCTGCCACCTGTCGATAGTTTTATCTACCTTGTTAAATTTTTAACAGATTTCCAACTTCTCTGAAGTATTACTTCTACTAAAGGTTGATGGTTTGTATTCATGTAAGACCAAAGAGCATAATGATTGAGATCAAATATTACTGGTACAGTACTAATGGAAGACGTCTAGTGCTCTATTAGACAAAATTACTTTATACTTATATAAGCCAATCCTTAAAACATAGTAATTTAATATTCAAAATCTCAAGATGTGTACTATATTTAAATTTCCTGATTTATATTCTTTTAATATTTGTTGCTATCTAGCTGCAGTAGATTGTATGTGATATTTCACTATGTGAGGTGTATCTTTAATATGCTTTTCACAACAAGGTATCACAATATGTAAAGCCTTATGTAACAAAATAATTTCCTTATAAAATACATATACATAGTTGTACTGTATTATTCAATTCAATTCCTGAAATTTAAGTGCTTATGATAACACAGTAAATCGGTTTCCACTAAACGCCTGAATCACTTGCACAAAGAGACAACTTATTCCCTCATAAAGTTCATACTTATCAGTTTCTACTTTGCAATAAAAGTAAGGTACTAATTCCATACCTAAAATTACATTCTGTCACCATTTATGTCCATAAAAAGATTCGGTTTTATCTGTAGAATTGACTTGCTTGTGTGCTAGATAGAGGATCCCCATTGTAGTAAGTGCTGAGACAAGGAAAATAACATCAAACCATCGATGATAAAAATGAAATTGCAGGTCTCCTAAAACCTAAAAGGAAAAAGAAAAAAACCCATTAAAATTTGCTACAACTATACATGAAATGGTGTCAGGAAATGAGTCATTTCATTTATATTCATAATAAATGAGTTAGTTGATGTATGTAACTGGTTATTTCATAAGTTTTATTCATAAATAAGAGATAGAGAGACAAATAAAGTCAGGTTTAATTATGAAGGAACAAATTAGATACAAAGAGAGACGAGGGAGTGAGCGAGTCAAAGGTAGTCAAGTGGCTAAACTGCTGATGTATGAATATTGCTTTGCCAAACCAGGGGGAAACAACAACTTCCCTTTCACATGAGGTAGGCCGCCTTGTAATGGAGGAAAATGAGCGTCCTCTCTTTGGTGATGTAGAGGGGAATAAATCAAAGACCGTGACCATCTGAAGTCTAGCTGTCCTGGCGGGGCCCTACTCTCTGTGAAGGGCCATGATTTGTCTTGTCTGATCTCAACAATTCTTTGCAAGAAAGTCTCTGGATGTTACACTACAATTCTTAGAGTAATGATTTGCATATCTGTTCAGCGTAATAATTCTTTTTTATTTTGGGATGTATATCAGTAAATGAATCAAAGCTTATCCATACCCATTCCATTTTCTGAGAGCAATTATATAAAATTGAGTAAACTTGCACTGAAGAATTAATCCCAATTATTGACTTTTCCAGTACCTCATATTTACTCATCTAGAACATGAAGCTTCAATTTCATTAAGTCTTACCTATGAAGCTTCACAATAGGAAACAAAGTAATCTTTATTTTTCATAATTACAACCTTCTAAATTTACTTATGTTCAGACAACTGACAAGTAAAATGGTAAAGGCATTGCCTCTAAGAAAGGCAAAATAATTTTCCATGGCGCTCTCAGTTAAGTTCTTTTTGCCATTTGATGTGTATTGAGAAAATCACCTCTGAGGTCCCTTGCTTTTCATCTATGAAGCATGAAGTTTTCAAATTTTAAACAAATAATTAAAATTTTCTTCTCTGTACACTACACCAAGCCAAACCTGGAATTAGCAGGTGCCTGATCTCTTGATAAGTCTACCACAGATGATCCAGGAACTCTCCTGACAGTCATGTTTTCACAATATCTGCATGCATTGATGCATGTCTTATAATTGTTTTTAAGAGCAGTAAATAGGCTAATTGGTTTGTTCATTTTTATTAATTTGGTAAAAAGATTTTTCAAGGTATATTTTGCTCTTTTTCCTGGTATTAGGTTTATTATTTTCAACACAATATATGATTTTGGCTTACACTTCCCCTCTCCAACTCATTGTGTAGGTTCAATGGCCAAACAGAAATTTAGTGGCCTCATAAAGTATTAGAAAATTTTCTAAAAGTAATTTGTATTTTTCCTACCTATACAGTACAAACCTTTATTCTTTAATATAGGGAACATGTCTTCAGCAGAGCTAGCATTGTCGTTAAATTTGTTAACAAGGTAGTTAAAACAAGTGGAGAGCAAAGGCCAGTAGCCTCCACTGGTTAGATTTTCCCTTTTGACCTTTGATTCAGGAATGAAAGGAGAAGTTTAACTTTAAAGGACTTGGGTTTCTATAACTAAGAAAAATACAAGTTACTTTTTTAATTTTCTATTTGTTCCTAAGCGTATACAAAACTTTCATCCTTTAAAATATGAAGACTCACAGGTGGATGGGTTGGAAGTCCCCCTAGAACAAAAAATGGTTGGTTCTTTTTCCTCCCTGGTCCCCTATGGGAGCAAAAGAGATGGCTTCAGCAATCTCCCATCTGTCTATAATGAGGATGAATATGCTGATAGGACCTGACATGTCAAAGAAGATTGGTACATGGTCAATGAAGATATGACCCTGATGGGAATTGCAGTCCGGAATAGTATACCTGATGTATAATGATCAATAGGTTGATATAAATTCCTCCATCCTCACCATCCTTTAGGGAAGATGGGGGGAGATACTTCTCTAGATTCTAAAGAATGGAGCTCAGAAATTTAGCTTACTAGCAGCGTGTAACTTCGAACGCTTCGTCCTCAAGAGAAGAGGCAGAAAAATGAAGGAAATTTGTCTGTAATTTTATCTTTCATTCCAGACATACATTTATACATTACCATAAACAAGATGCTTCATTTCCCAGGTGGGAGCTGAGATGGTTACACAACTACGTGTAGCACAAAGGTGTCAACAAACTTGTAGGTATACAGTATTCCCGCAGGTAAAAGGTTGTAAAGGTGGTCTGGCATTTCCAAACCTCGGCCTTCAACACCTGGCCCCATGCAAGATAACTCTTGAATGCTAGGGTGGAACATATACCCCTGACTTTGTGAGCTCTGGTCGTAAATGGTACCTCAACCGTTTCAGAGGTTGAAGCATATGCTTTATGAATCATCTCATGAAGCCAGAAAGAGATTGTGTTACTTGACATCTCTTTCTCAGTACAGCCAATGCTAATGAAGAGTTTCTGACACTCAGGACTGAGGTTTCGGGTCCTCTTCAGATAGTACAACAGAGCCCTCAGGGGACAAAAAATCATCATCTTTTGATTACCAACTGATATTTTGTCATGGGTAGATACAATATTATTGAAAGAATATGTTATTAATATAGAGAAACGTATTTATTCCCAAAGTGCGAGCAGCAAGACGAGATTCGACTATCGTAGTGTTTGGTCCAAGCTGTCATCCCTTCACTGTTGCCTGCATTTTGGAGACAAACTTGACCTCGACAATGAGTGCCTGTAAGAATAAAGGAACTGTCTTGTTTGGACCAAGATGTCACCCCCTTAATCAGTGGAGTCAGCATTTTTTGAGAAAACCGAGCCTTGAGTGATATCCCTGTTTATGAAAAAGGTCATCATTAGACAACACATGCCGTGCCTTTGTTATGGCTTAACACGAGGTTCAGATGGCATCGGAACTTTATTCTAAAAGCTTCTATGGCATGATCGAAGTGGGTGTTTTTGAGGAAATACATCAAGATGCAGAATTGTCAAAAAATGCCTTATATGGAAATGACGACTGTCCATCGTAATTTGCTCCACTCATACATAGGTATATAAACTTCAAGAAGAGACTATCAAGAGGAGATGGGACAGGATATAAGACAAGAGAGGAGCTATGTCCGAACCATATAGGAACCAATTTCTGATGAGATAAGCAGAGAAGACCAGAAGTCTGACAGAGCCAGATTCTAACCTTCCCTTTGAGATAACATTAAGCATGATTACCTTATTTTCAGAAACTTCAAATAGACCTCCAAGGGCACAAGCTCAGGAAATCAGGGGTAAAGTTCCACCCTAACCTTGAGGATGAGTCTGTCAGTGGCACAAGTTTTTAAGGCAGGCAATTGAAACTGCCACACTATCTTCAGGAGTGCACCAACAAGTCCCTTGATGCATTTAACCTAAGATTGCTGGTAGCTCCTAAACTGGTTGTGTAGCAAGCCTAGCTCTGAAAACAGGATCAGCCAATCATCGAAAACCTTCGGAATACTATTCCCGTTTGAATGGGCCCAAGATGAGAGGAGAGTGAACACTCAAGGGAACAACTGCAGATCAGTAGACAGTCTGAAGCACAGGGCTTTGAACTGGTACTGTACATACCTCCCTCGAGGATGAAGCAGAGGTACTTTCTGTTAGACAGATGGATCACTATTTGAAAATACACGTCTTTGAGGTCTACAGAAGGCATAATGTCTTCCTTACTGATGGCTACACATGCTGTACTTACTCTCAATTTTCCCTGGAGTTTGTACAACAAACTTGTTCAGAGAAGAGAAGTAATTGACTGGTCTCCAACCTCCACTCAATTTCCTGACCAGGAACAGCCAACTGTTGAACCCTAGAGACCCATTCCAGATAACTTCTAGTGATTCCAGAGGGTAGCTCAGGAACCTCATCAGAGAGCAAGTGAGGGAAGAGGGAGAGGTGATCTAATGAAAGCGGTATCTGTCCAGGAAGACCTCCACCAAGCAACTCTCTGCTCTGTGTCATTTCCAATGTTTCCTAATGACTTGAAATGACAGATTGAGGTGGAAGGGGCTGTAGTAGCATATCAAATTCTGAAGGCTGCTGTAGGCTTCTTCTGAGTTGACATCAGGAGGTGAATTGAAGGAGCTCTTGGAATGGTTGTCTTTGAATAGCCTGGGCCAATCGATAGATCAAGGAGTCATGACTTGCTTTTCTGCATTTCTCCATTGGCCTTGTCCTCCTTAAGCTGGACGAGAGATGCAAACTCCAGCACTGGGATGTTCCTTAGGGCGATTGCTTTTTCTTGTCCCACTTGACCGGGGAAGCAGGAAACAACTGCGTTCCTTCTCTTCAGGAACAAATTTGTCCACTGGTTTGCAGACTGTCAAATATGTGACCGCCTTTGTGTTTCAAACGACCAAGTCAGGGTACAGTTAACTGTTGTTATGCATAATTACCATATTTCCCTTGTCATAAGAGGCATATTTTTTCCTAAAAAGTGCCCCCAAAAATCACTGTGTGGCTTGACACTAAGAAAAAGTTGTATAAGGGAATATGACAACTCTTAACACCCAACTAATGACATACAAGCCCTCACACTCACTAGACCTAAAATATAAACCAATAATTATCATTCATGTATAATAAATTCATTCATTTTTATATAGCACTTCGTTTAATAAATTACAAAGTACAGTAGCAAGTTATTTGTTTGTTTTGGCAATCAGCTGATGGATCACCAACCCCCCTCTAAAAGCAAACATGCCAACAAATGGTCTCCTAGCAGACGACGCTGAAATAGTTGTTTATGCAGTATTCATCTATTTTGATGATATTTTGTAATAAAATCACAAATTTTAAGTAATTTGTATTTTTCCTAACAGTACTTACCTCGAACTACTTTCTTAGAAGTATCTGGGATCTCCTCCCATCCGACCAGAGTTTTGTGTAGTTTACCCTATACCTGTTTTCTATGAGGGATAACCTCAGGCGGAGTGATACGCGCCCTGAGGCTAACCCCGGGTCAGAGAGCATGCTTGCTCAGGTCTCGACCTCCAGTAAGTTCTTGGTAGCTTCGGTCTCTAAGAATTCCAGAAGGCACTCGGGGAAGGCAGGGCGGGCCATTACCCGGAAGTAGTTTGAGGTAAGTACTGTTAGGAAAAATACTAGTTACTTAAAATTTGTGATTTGTTCCAACATGGAGTACTTACCTCGAACTACTTTCTTAGGAGACTTATACTTTAGGAGGTGGGAGTGGCCTTTTAAACTTCTGAGACCGTGCTGAGATATATCCAAAGACCTAGATAGGAGGCTAGGTCCTGTTGACCCCAAAGAAAAGCGAGAAAAGAGGAAACTACACAAAAAACTCATCTTAGTGTCTAAGTAACTCACAAGAAATCCTAGGAGAAATGTCCTTCCAAAGTTGGGGTACTTGTAGCCGGCTCAGGGTCCTATCTGAGACCATTTGAAGCAGAAATAGGGGGAGGAAGAACAAGGGGGGTTAAGGAACGAACCTGTGTCTCTTGTACTTACTACCCGCGGTTATCACTGGGGCTACACCTTTAAACCGGAGCGCGGAAATGACGGTACCTATCGAGAACCCGTCCAGGGATTTTCTTGAATAGTCTATCAAGTAGTGAGCAGTGAAGGTAGACTGGTTAGCCCAGGTGCCTGCTCTCAGGATCTGGCCCACTGCCATATTCTTCTCGAAAGCTAACGTAGTACTAAGACCCCTAATGTCGTGGGGTCTGGGTTTTCCTGGCAGGGGGATACCTATCTTACTGTAGGCCCTGATAATCACCTGCCGCAGCCAGAAGGAGATAGTGTTCTTCGAGACTGGCTTCTTCACTAGGCCTGTGGAAACAAAAAGACTTTTGATCTCGGGCCGAAGTCTGGCTGTCCTCTCTAAGTATTTCCTTACCGCCCTGACAGGGCAGAGACGCAAGTCCCTCAAGTTGTCTGAGCAAGGGAATGATGGTACTGAGAACCCCTCAAACCTGGGATCCAACACGGCCGGATTCTGGGTCTTCGCTACGAAGGATGGCACGAACCTGAAGGTAACCTCCCGCCAACCCTTCGAGTGAGCGACTTCGTAGGACAGTCCATGGATCTCCCCTACTCATTAAGCCGAAGCTAATGCCAAAAGGAAAACTGTCTTGAGGGTGAGATCCTTGTCCACGATGTCCTTTAGGGGTTTAAAGGGAGGTTCTGACAACATCTTCAGGACCCTGGCTACGTCCCACTGTGGCACCCTAACGGCTTGCGGGGGACACGATTGCTCGAAACTCTTAATGAGCATTGAGAGATGTCTGGAGGTTCCCAGGTCGATGCCCTTCAGGAGGAAGACTTGTCCCAGAGCAGCTAGTACTCCCTTGATGGCCAAGATGGATATGTTGACCACGTCCCTGAGATAAACTAGGAAGTCTACTTTCTCCGGGATGGAGGCTCTCAGGGGCTTGATGTTCTTAGAGGCACACCATTTAGTAAAGGTGGCCCACTTTGCCTGGTAGACCGCTGCTGATGATCGTCTCCGGTAGCCTGACATCCTCGCTGCTGTCCCCGACGAATAGCCTTCTTTCCTCAGGAGTTGCTCGATAACCTCCACACGTGAAGGTGGAGGGACCGAGGGTTCTCGTGGAACCTTTGAAAATGTGGTTGCCGGAGAAGGTCTGGCCTGTCCGGAAGGGGCAAAGGTGGAAGTTGTGCCAGTTCTTTTAGATCCACGAACCACTCTCTCCGGCCACCAGGGCGCTACCAAAGACATCCACAGGTTGTCCGCCCTCCTTACTCTGTTAAGGACCTGTCTGAGCATCCCGAAGGGGGGGAAAGGCGTAAACATTGAGGTTGTCCCAAGGGTGCTGGAAGGCGTCCTCGAACGCCGCTCTTGGGTCTGGCACAGGAGAACAAAACACGGGGAGCTGTGCGTTCAACCTCATTGCGAAGAGGTCCATCACTGGCGATCCCCATTTTTGAATGATGGTTTTGGCTACTTCTGGGTGCAGGGACCATTCGGATCCCACTACTTGTCCCATCCTGCTGAGGCCGTCGGCTAGGACGTTCCTTTTTCCCGGAATGAACCTTGCTGAGATTCTAATCTGTTCTACTTCGGCCCATTCCAGAAGTTCCAACTTGAGGACGCACAACTCTTTCGATTTTAGTCCTCCTTGTTTCTTTATGTAGGCCACCACCGTAACGTTGTCGCACATCAGAGCTACGGTGTTCCCCCGGAGTAGATGGACGAACTCCAGGCACGCCCTTCGCACTGCCCGCATCTCTAGCACGTTTATGTGCTGGGCCTTCTCCTCGTCCATCCAGCTCACTCTTGCTGACCTTCCGAAGAGATGGGCACCCCACCCCTCCTTTGATGCGTCCGTGAACAGGAGCATCTCCGGAGGGTCGGCTGCGAAGGGCATTCCCTTGAGGGTGTTCGACCTGCCGCATCACCACTCTAGGACCTTCTTCGTCTCCGGGAAAACAGGAATCACCTTGTGGGGGGAGTCCCTCTGGTTCCAGCTCTCCTTCAGATTCCACTAAGCCCTCCTGAGCTTCAGCCTGCCCTGGGGGACCAGTTTCTCTAATGACACAAGGTGGCCTATCAGCCTCTGCCAGTCCTTCGCTCTCCTGGGCTGGCCCGACAGGAAGGGACGGAGGACCTGGTCTAAGTTGTCTAGTCTCTCCGCGGAGGGGAAGGCTCTTGCCAACCGGGGAGTCCAGGACCATTCAGAGGTAGGTCATCCTGGTGGAGGGTATCAACTGGGACTTCTTCAGGTTGATGATGATACCCAGGACATTGCAGAACCGCAGAAGCTTCGTGCCTTGCTCCCTCAGTACTTCCTCTGAGGCTGAAAGTAACAACCAGCCGTCCAGGTACCGAATCAGGCGAATGCCCTGTTCGTGTGCCCAGGCTGAGACCGTCGTGAAGACCTGAGGGGCTGTCCACAGCCCGAAGCTGAGGGTCTTGAACTGCAACGTTTGGGTACCCCATTTTACCCGTAGGTACTTCCTGCTGGAGGGGTGAACTGGAATTTGGAAGTGGGCATCCTTGAGATCTACTGACATCATGAAGTCCCCTTCCCTCAAGGATGCTAAGACTGACTTCAGAGTGTCCATCTTGAAGTCGGTCTTGAACACGAACTTGTTGAGGGCTGAGAGGTCTATGATCTGGCATCAGAGGTGGGGGGTCCGCTAGGAAGGGTAACCTGTACCCTTGCTTCAGGACTGCCACGGTCCACGGGTCTGCTCCGTGGACTTTCCATGCTTGCCAAGAGTGTTTGAGGCATCCCCCCACCTGAGGCTTCGGCAGGAGTAGGGGGCCTCCCTCCCTATCTCCTCCTAGAGGCATGGCCTGAACGCCCTCTTCTGGACGCTGCGTAGGAAGGTCTATAGGAGGATTGAGCTGAGGCTGCTCCCCTACGGGAGGGCTGAGAGGACTGTGACCAGGCCGTAGTAGGGGTGTCTCTCCTGGGCTGGCTAGGTGAAGCCCAAGGAGGGAGAGGAACATCGGAGGTAGACCTTCTGTGTGCAGGTCTCCTCACTGGAGGGGGTCTGGAATCGCCCGGATCCTTGAGTTTCCTGACCCTTTCAATTGACTCCTCAGCTGCCTTCAGGGGGAAAATAGAGTCGTCCCACAGGGTTAGGCTTTTCAGGGACCTCGCTTCTCTGTCAGGAAACCGTCTAGTAATCTTGTTGAGGACCGTGTCCCTCCTCCGTAGAACCCAGTTGGCGGCCTGCGCTAGGGACTGGTAAGACAGAAACTTCAGGGCCTTACCTCCCGAGCTAATCAGCTCCTTGAGTAAGGCCTGATTCTCTGGAACCGTGAGGTCGTACGAGGCCTGGACACCCACTAGAGTGGAGGCCCACCAATCCAGCCACGAGGAGACGTTCACGAGGTCCTTCGCTATTTCCTCCATCATGGTGGCTTCTGATGGAGAAAAGCAGATTGGTGTTGTAGAGGCCCTCTCTTCCGCCGCTCCCTGGCCTAAAACGGCAAATGCAGGCTCCAGTGTACAGGTGCCTGCACGATGGCCCTCCGGGAGGTAAAACTTGCTCTGGGACTTCAGGCCCTGGAGCAGTTTGGAGGAACTCTGGTTCTTGGGAGCCTCGGCGTGGTTGGCCACAATCTTGTCCACGTGGGCTTTACCTAGCTTCACATCCCTGGCTAACGGTAGTGCTAAGGAGGGTTTCTGCTGGACGGGGGCATCCACAAGTCTGTTGAGACTGGATCACCAGAATTCCTTGGAGGAGGGCTCGGGCTCGTCCAGCCTGTGGTGTCTCCGAATGAGCCCTATCACCCTTTGATAGGCTGACACCTCCGCTGCTGAACCCTCCCCTTGGTCGTCCAGCTCCTCCGTAGGACGTACTGATGCTTGAGACGGGGCTCCTCCGGCGGAGGTTTTCGTACGGGGAGAAGACAAGGCCTTGGCACTCTCCATCTCCTGGGGTTCTGGCCGAAGGACGGGCATAGCCGTCGAGACGGAGGCCTCCGTCCTCGGTCTATCCTTCCTCACGGAGGTCCATGTATCTGCGGGTCTGCTCGACGAGGGGAGCCGTATCTCACGATCCAGACGGCTCAGGGTCGCCTTGGAGGTCTGGATGCGGCTGCCAGACCGAAGGGCCGACTCTCTCCGCTGGGCAAATGGAGTCGGAACCTTCGCGGACTTATGCCTGTCTGCTGGGACCTGGAATGAAGACTCCCTCCGTCGGTCGAATCTGCCACCGGACGAGTATCTCTCCAGAGAATGGGCTGCCAACTCTAAAAGTCTGCTGCGAGGGATGACTACCCACTCTTTGCCCGGGGAGCCACTTCTCCATTTCCTTCTGGGGGATCCGGAACGCCTACTCACGTGGCAAGACCTGGAGCGGGAGCGAGAACGGGAGTGTGCGGGACTTCTCTCGACGTCTTCCGAGTTTCCTCCGGGCTTCGTCCTCCGAGGAGCAGGAAACCGCCTCGACTGAAGAGCCTGACGACTTGTAGACTCGTTTAGGCGGGCCCGACACGCGATGACGTAGGAGGGTTCCCTCGACACTCGATGGACGACGGGGCCTGCAAGAAGACGTCCGGAAACATAGCAGATGGCGCTGGAGGGGAGCGTGGACACTCTACAGTGGGGGACCAGGTACCGAAGCCTTCTTCCATTCTCAGCGGGGACCTGAAGGGCGTCTTCGGGGGTACCCACGCGAGGGGGTCTGGTGGCGGCGAGTATTCTTTCTCGGCGGCACCCTAGGCTGCAGATGTTCCTGAAAAACAAGCCCAAGAGGCTGGAGAAGAGTTAGGAACATTTTTTCCCCACATAGGGTCATCAGAGGAGACGTGCCCTGCTTGCACCAGGACTCCGTCCCAAACACACACTCCCGTCCCTCCCTCAGGCCCCTCACTTGCCTGGAAAGACGCCACAACCCCACTATCCTGCAGATCAGACTCCTGGGGAAGGGCCACGGGCCTCTTCCCTGCAACGGACTTACCTCATCCCCTACTCTGGGTAGGGGAGGGTGGCAGGGAAGCTCGGTCCGACGACACGCCCGGCGAAGCAAGAGGAGAAGGGATGCTCGGCTTCTTAGGCGACTTCTTTGTCGCCTTCTTCTTCTTGGTGCTGTAACGCACCCACTGCCCCTCGTTCCAGGACACACACTCCCGACACGTGGCGGTAGGGGAACACACACTGCCCCTACATGACGAACACAAGGAGTGCGGGTCTACTTAAGGTCTCGACAGGAACGCACCACACGATTTACCGGCCAGAGGCCCGGGACAACGGTGGGGATGCTCCATGACGCAGTAGGAAGCACCACGAGACACAAGAACGCACAGGGAAAGCAAAGGGAAGAGCACAAAAGAACCACGTGGGAACCGCGTGAGACACAAAGGGGTCGGGGACACAGAGTGATACTGGGATTAAGGAGAGCGGCGAGATGATATCGCGACGCGACCAGAGAACTTACTGGAGGTCGAGACCTGAGCAAGCATGCTCTCTGACCCGGGGTTAGCCTCAGGGCGCATATCACTCCGCCTGAGGTTATCCCTCATAGAAAACGGGTATAGGGTAAATTACACAAAACTCTGGTCGGATGGGAGGAGATCCCAGATACTCCTAAGAAAGTAGTTCGAGATAAGTACTCCGTGTTGGAACAAACCATATTTTCAAAATTACTTTGTTGCTGAGTTCCAAAATAATATAAACAGGCAGTTGCTGAATATGTCCTTGGAAAAAATATCATCTCACTCTTAGTCGAGTGCAGAGCAGTGCACTAACATAAAGTTAGCAGAAAAGTAACTAGACCTAGAATCACATACAGTAGCAAAAGTACTCCACTTAGAATAATTTCTAGAGACATCTTTGATCAAAAATTAATTTTATGTGAAAATGTGTAGGCTATATGAGGAATTTGGGATATATTACTGGAATTAATTTTTTTACCACAATTTGATTTGGAACATTTGGCAACACTGCTTTCATGTAAACAACACTTGAAACCACGAAACACTAAACATGTAGTTGTGGTGGAAACTACGACTGGTTTAGTTTTTTCTTATATGAATATGTAATAAAATTACGATAATCAAGCGTGTAACTAATTAACATTAACTTAAACACTTCATAATACAGTGCACTCACAATATGAAAAGTTACTGTGCCATATAAAAAATTACACTAAAGACGCTGAGTACGAGTTACTGTTTAAGATTGCTTTTAAAATCCTCAAATTCTTTTTATTAAAAACTGCTCTGCTAATTCAAGGATGCTTCTTACCACTTGTAGCATCTTATGACATGGGAAATACGGTAATTAGTTTGGGAGAACAGCCACGTATGCCAAACTTACACATGAAACAAATTTTTTACATAAGAATACATGGCGTCTGTCTAATGTGGACCTCGAGTCCCAAATTTTTTTCATATCATCTAAAGTAAATAACTATTGAATATGCATTATTACATAAGAAGTAAATTAACATCACTATATCGTTGATTGTGGTGCGCAATTCCTGGATTCATATTGGTGAAAGAATCCTGGCATTCAATTTCATAAGTTGATCACTCTCTTTTTCTCTCAGGTGCCATACAATATGTGCATATAGCAGAAGAAACAAAAACCTTTACTTACTTAAACAGGGCCAATTAAATACGTGTACTGAAAGAAGCCTAAAATAATCGTGTTTTTCATGTTAACTGAGCTTCATTTAATCATTTTTGTACTTTTCTATAATCAATTTAAGGGGCATTTTAACAACAATAACCAAAGGTTTTTATTTTTGTTTTGTCGTCAGCTGATCTCAAGATGACAACGTTATTGAAAATATGCTCACAATTAAGAGTATCATTGATATACCTTCGTAACTTTATACAGTATTATTTACCAATTCTAAATCTTAAGTTACACTGTATTTGGTGAATTGTAAATCTAAATTTCAAGTTTTGACTCATGTTCTTTGGCAATTTTTATTAGACGATTTCTAATGCCAAACTCACATTTTGAGTTACATTTTATAACATTACGCTTATTTGGCGTTTTTCAACTATAAAATTAGTTTCAACTTGTGTTTTTTGCGGTTAAGAAATTTGGTGTAAAATATAGCATTAATGCATTACTGCATGAGAAATTTGTAAATACCAAACACGTGGATAACAAGAGTTGAATGTATTTATTTGTTTTGAGATTTTACAAATCCTACAATGAGGCAAAATACATGAATGCCCCTGGCCAGTGGTCGATCTAGATTGTTGGTTGGAGGCTTGCCATGATAGCAGCTTTGATTGTAGCAGACTCAGTGGCCAAGAACAAGGTGCCCTAGTACTTGAGTCTCTTTGCTGCGGTTCCTGCTGTCAGTGCTGCTACTGCTGAATCGATTTTAAGATGCAATAGATTAAATTTTCCTGGCATGTACAACCAGTGTTATCTAGAGAGGGTCAAAGGCAGGGTCTTTTTTGAGAACCTCGAGCAAAAAGGAATTCTTCGGACCAGAGATCTGAGAATTTCCCCTCCCAAGTACTGTACTAAAAAGGATTGACCATGGAAGCTATAGGGTGGGTCTTGACCTTTGAGGACAATGCAGTTGATCAAAGGCTGTCATCTTTGAACTGATAGGATCTGTGGAAGCATCACCTGGGTCATTGAACTCATGGATGAGGGTGAGTACACGTGAAAGTGTACTCTACCTCAGGATTCTCAGTATCAGCTGGTAATGGACCTGAATCAGGTGCAGTAGGGTCAATATCCTCCTGAGTTTCCTTCCCCCTACAAAAAGAGGAGACTCAACACAACCCACCAAAGTATCTCTCTTCCCTTTGGAATACTCATAGACCAATCCGAGGGCAGTAGTACTCAGCAGATGAGGGAACTGACAAAAGTTGCTCGGACTCCCTGTCTCCAAGACCAAAGAGACATATGCTGCCTTGGTCTCTGAGGTTTTGAAGGGAAAGTGTGGTATTGAATGGCCCAGGGGCTTTTTCACCGAGTGCCTATCCCTAGCAGAAGAAAGACTTTGAAGGAAATCACACAAACATGATGAGGACTCTCGGTGCTCCAAAGCGCGGTGAGAAAATCTTCATGGGAATTACCTGTTTCAGACCCCTGTCACGGCAATGCATTGGAAGACATTTGGAAATAGACTGGACATGTCCCACGGGAAAAAAGCCTATGAAGTAGACCAGTTTCAGCATGTTGGAGTTTTTCAGTGGCTAGAGGGTTATAGACACAATGGAAGGTCTAGATGCAGTGATTGCTGTCGATGAGAAGGAACAAGTGACTGAAGGTTTGAGTCTTGAGAAAAGCTTGTATCAGGGTCTCTGTTAGTTAAAGTGTATGGGGTCCCGTTACACAAGTATCCCAACACGATGTCTGGATGGGAGAAGAATGAGCACTTGGTGCTGATGTGTGTAGAGGCCTAGTACAAAGTGACCTAGCATGTGGAGATCAGGCGTGTGGCGACAAGGATCATGGAGATCTGGTGCATAGAGATCATGCATTTGGTAATTAAGCGTGTGGAGATTATGCACATGGAGACTGTCTCAGCGTGACCAACCACGATATGGCTAATCACACAAAGATGATGGGTGATAGTGAGAACCACAATCTACCTTATTCCCATGCATGTGTGAGGGAGGTTCTCGTCACTTGGCTGTGCGAGATGATCAATCAGACGTTTCTCCTCAACCTCTTAACAAATTTCTTTGGGGCAGTCACCTTCATAGAAAAGGAATGAGGGTGGCAGCCATCATCCAAACAGCAGTGCTCATGCATGGTTCCAAACGAGACCGAGCACTGGTAGCAAAAGCAAGCTTCTGTACCTTGTATGGAAACACCTTCCCAGGTTGAGTTGGGTTTTGGTGCACCACTGCTTCTCCCACACACACATGGAAAGAGATCAGTAGATGTCTCGAGAGATTCAGTCCAATCGGACCTCCTGGGCTTTGGTGACTTCTTCCTTTGCTTCAGGGTGAAAGGTATCACATCCAAAGGCTCAGCAATAGGTGAGGAAGAAGACACAGGAACAGATAAGGTGGGATGGGATGGCAAGCACATATGCTTCAGTTCTCCTTAACTACAAACACCAACATCAAGAACTTCCGGGATGGCGGCAACAAAACTGCAGTGATTGTAGAAACAGTTTCCTCTGCTGCAGCAAGCGAGGACTCAGAGAGGGGTGCCACGTTACATCACATCTCTGCAGGAGATACAGCTGAAGGAAAGCCACAACTTTCCCAGATAGAGGTCCTTATGATCATCGTCATTAGGCAGCACAGCAGTGGCCGTACTTTTCGCTCAGGGACAACGATGCCCGTCCCGAGGGCAAGGCGGGTTTCCTTTCTCCTTACGAATTCCTCTGGAGGACCCAGTCATGGAGGAACTCGAAGGGGGAAACAGAAAGCTTTGAACCCAAAGAAGCGGAGAAGTGGCTATAGAGCTTTTTTGGTATTAGGTGTGGTGTTGCTTAGTCCAATGTCAAAGAATCCCTATAGGGCATATTTCTTCCTCTTCTCTGCAAAGGAGAGGAGGCCACACACTACACTCATCATGAACAGTCATGCCCCTGCAGAAGATAAAAAGTTGAAGATCAACCTCCAGTTTACTCATCTATCAGATGCAATTTCAACTGGATTTACCAGGGCACTGCTGCATGCTCCTGGAGTCGCCACCAAATACAATTAAACAGAAACACTCTGATCAGAGAAAAAGGAAACATGGTTAAACAGCCTATATTCAAGGTAGGAAAGAAGCATATCAGTACTGAGCTGTGGCTGAAGTCAAAGTGAGGATTGCTCTACCTGACAAGTGGACAGGGTCTCCCTTTCACCCACAAGAAACTATATTTACCTCATTAAAAGATTAAGGGGCGTTACTCTTGACCACTGCTTAGAATTCTTTAAATTCAGATTATTGCATTTTCAGGTTGGAGAAAGCCTGTATTTCAGGTTTCAAATGCTATCTTTAATAAAACCAATTTGTTCTATGGGTAAAACATACTTTTCTTATATTTACATAAGTGCATCTGGTCTCTTACACAACACTTTTCTTATCAGTGCACATGCGTGACCAATTTTCTTCAAAATCTAAGGTAAAGATACAGTACTTATCGTCATCTCCCATAAACTTCACGTGAAACATTTTCTTTCAGCAAAGCGGAAAATGAAGAAGGTATTTTATTTCTTTCGATCGTGTCTTGAAAAAACGTATTTTGCAGTTCTCTAAGTTATATTTATCAAATATATTTGTCTGGTCTTTTATATATTTACAATTCTCATGTTATAGTTATACTGAATGATACAAAAACTGTCAGACAAAGTAGCCAAATACAGTACGCCTAAAGCGTAAAATTTTCCCGGGAAATACGCAGACAGGAATATATTATGCTAGTACTATCTTACTCATGAGTGGGCATATGGTACATATACAGTAGGGTCCCGAATTACACGTGTTCTAATTACGCGATCGATAGTTTTTAAAAATTAAATTTCCTGTATTTGCGAGGAGCATTCTAAATCCGCGAGTCAAGCACCGCGAAGCGTAGGAAATCTATTGTTTTCTTAATTGTATGGGGGGGGGGGGTGATGGTTCCCCGATGTCTGAGAAGGGGGGGGGGGAGAATGTGAGAGAAAGATTTCTGTTCAAACATTTTAAGACTAGTTTTGGATGAAAAATGTTAAGGTTTGCCCATCTGTTGTGTGAACTTGTCGCTAGGCCTAGCCTAACTGTCCAACACCTATATGTATAATATTCCATATTTGTACTAATTAATTTTTATACTTACGTTGTGATTATGGTGAAAAATCCTTATTCATTAAACTTTAAATTAAAAACCCATCAAAATAAAGACTATTTTATATCATGCTACTGCCAAACATGTCACCACAACCAAACCCATTACTTTGTTTAGTACGTTCCATCGCCGATCATAACGAACTCGCTAACCAATTTTAACAACTGTCTATAGGTTAACTTTTGCGGCAAAAGATATCTTACCAGGTACTATGTAATAATAATGTTATAATTAATGTTTTATTTATCCTTAGAAAATCAAAATATATGAAATATGAGCAATTTTGTTTCGTGTTGTTTTTTGTTTCCTAAAAAAACGCCTTCTTAAAAGGAAAACGTTTTTTTTTTTACGTTTCATTGTCGATCATAAACGCATTTACTCCTGAAAGTGATATTGAAGAGCTTTTACTAAAGATGTTATTATAAATAAAGATTATAAATAGGTGGTAAAATATCTATAATTAAAGTGTAGCAGCATCAAGAAATGTTGGGGTTCGCCCTTTACATAAGAATGTACTGTACATTGGATTAGACAGAACGTAGAAAAAATCAATTAGGGAAAAATCGGTATTCGATATCCTCTTCATCAGCATCGTCATTCGTCAATCGGGCTTTTTATTTTTTTTATTCTCAGTCGCTAACTAGTTATCGCACTGCCAAGATCTGCACACATTCCGATAATTCACATTTGAAGGTTTTCTGGGAGAGGATGGATAGAGAAAATACCGAACTATATAAAATGTTTTTATAACCTGTTAAGCGTCACCCACGTGATAAACCGTTCACCACGATCTACTCGGTACCGCCTTCAACTGTATATTCCGTTCATGACTTTAATTGCCTTTTACAAGCCGTCAGTCTCGTGATGTTACTTTACTCGTATAGTAAGTATAGGATCACCACTTGGCAACACTCTCAGCATATGGGGACTGTGAATAGAAACTTATATGATGTCTGGCAACTATTTTTCTGAAGGTAGCTTGATGTTAGAAAACTCTGGTTTGAACTGGTTTCCTATCAGTGCGCTCGGGCGTTCATGCATAAGTGGTTATTTGTTGTTCCTTTTGTAATGAAAGGTCTAAAGAGGAAGGTTATTTCTTTAGATGAAATAAATTATATTCTTGTTGTGGAATTTGATAATGATAACCTGTTTGATAATGAGAGCATTAGTTCTGAATCCTCCAGTGATGAGTATATTGAAGAAACAAAGTTTCCTTTCGATGTCGAAAGCGAAAATGACTTCTCATTACCGAATGACTGGACAACGAAATTTCACAAAACTATAAAGGGAAAGGAAACGCAGAGAGAGAGAGAGAGAGAGAGAGAGAGAGAGAGAGAGAGATAAAGTGGATAAATAATGTACAAATGTATGACGAACATATTTGAAAACTATACAGGAAACGATATGAAGAGAGAGAGAGAGAGAGAGAGAGAGAGAGAGAGAGAGAGACCTATCCCTTTCCTTTTGTTGCTTATCCAGGCGTAAGATTTACGATTGAAGATAAAAAGAACCCATTAGAATATTCAGTATTATGTAGCCATTTGAAATGAAATAATAGTAGTATTAATTGTTTTTTTTACTCAACCATTTAATTAATATCCCTACTTTTAACTATAATTACGAATTATAAGCATAAAGAAATGATATTAACTTTGAAAAATTATCATTAGTGAAATGACCGCTCAGGGCAAAAAAAGCGTGATTATCGTACAGCAGCCTATTGCACACTTGCGCCTAGTGGCCGTGTTTACGTGTGGGAGTGTCATCATGGATATACAGTACTATACTGTAATTTTTAACTATTGCTAGATACGTACTGTATCAAACCTTGAAAACCCTTTTTTGTTTTTTGTATCTATAGGAAATAATTCTACATCATTCGGAAAATACTGAAAACAGTAAGCTATGCATAGTACAGTAGTAAATACTACAGTCATAGAAAATTATCAAAACTTTAACAACTTTTTATTGTTTTATTTATCCATAAAAGAAATTTTGTACAGTATTTTATAAAAAAAATCTATAAGAAGGATTTCTTACAGTATTGTTAAGATAAAAGCTACAGTATATATATATATATATATATATATACATACACACACACACAGTGTATATACAGTATATATATAGCTAGAAAGCTAGAAATGGAGTGAAAAAAAAATTGACGGGTAGGTTGCTGTTTGCCGCCATGATGTGTTTCGAAATATACGAATTTCCAATTACACGAGGCCTTTCATCGACCAAATTCTCGCATAATTCGGGACCCTACTGTAGCATATATTTTTTAAGTTTTGAGGGAAGGGGTTCACCACTGCTTAGTAAATATTATGATGAGTATGATCTTATAATCCCCAGTGTCAAGGGCAATTACCACTGAAAGCCCATACTCATACAATACATACTAAAGTACAGGTATATTCATCTGATCTTCAGCTACAAAAAAAAAAAAAAAAAAAAAAAAAAAAAGCCAATATTTCTTTGCCTCCTCGTTTATATAATTACAACTTTTATGTCATACTTATGCCGAAAGATGCATGAAGTATCAGAGATGACTGCTAAGTATGCCTGAGGAGCGAAATTTGCCCAAAAAAGTCAGCAGGTAAGAATATACTGTATTATGATAGCAATGTCTTACTCATGTGTAGGCATTTGGTATATGTAGTGTTAATAAGAGTAGTTCTGAGTTTGAAGAGTGGTGCTCACTACTGCTTAATAAATAAGCTTAAAATATAACTATTATGTCCTTATGAGCCCCTAGTGGTGAGGTATAATTACTCCCAAACCCCCAAAATAACCCCCAACAAAGTTAATGAGACGATTTCTATATAAGAAAAACTTTGTCGCCCGATATCTCAAGTCATGAAAATTTCAGATATAAATCAAAACTACTTTTTCATTTACGGATGAATATTTACCATTTATATATAAAAAGGAAGGTAGCATCAGTGTGGGATTCAGCCTTATGAAGCTTCATCTGTGGTGGATAACGGAGGAGGGTGGGCTGTGGCACCTTAGCAGTACCAGCCGAACTCGGTTGAGTCCCTTGTCAGGCTGGGAGGAACGTAGAGAGTATAGGTCCCCCTTTTTAATTTGTTCGATGTCCGACTAACCCCCAAAATTAGGGAAAGTGCCTTGGTATATGTATGTATGTAATGTATATAAAAAGATAGGAAACTTTACATTCTAAAAATTAATGGAATAGATTTGCAAATTTTTTAAAACATGAAAAAATGGTAATCTTTACAAACATTCCCAAAATGTTTGAAAGAGAAAAATACGTATAAAAAATGAGGCCTGATAAAAATAATCTGTTCTATAAAAAAAGCTGATGAAATTATCTTCAAAATGCTTTTTAAATTATCAAATTCAATTGAGAAACAAAAAAAGGAGATTAAGTTTCAAATTATCCCAAAATAACATGGTTTCCAATGGGGGCAGAGTCGCTACCCTTAAACGACAGTTCTAGCTTTGCTGACGTCATACTTTTATTAAAAAGACAATGGTTTGTATTTGTGTAGGAACAAATAGCAAGAAATCTAACAGGGCACTCATACCCCTTAAGCTTGACAAGAAGATTCTGAAGGATCAAGCATTACCAGTCGAAAGTCCACAGCACTGGTCAGGGCAGCCAACATCATTCATTATAAAGCACCTTATAGAGATATAATAATGTGGCTCTTTTTATTTATAGTTATAAGGTTGAAAAGTGCTTGCTTCAATATATAAGAGTATGAAACCTGGGTAAAAACACCTTGAAATAATTTTTTGAACTTTGTTGATACTATACAATTAAAACTTTAAAAAGTTAGCACTGTATTGTACTATATATAATAAAATTAGAAAACATACAGTATGATAAACAAATCTCAAGAACAATCTTGAAATAGCTAAGTAAACCCATCTCTCACCCTGTGTAATAATGGTTCTATACTCCAGCGGCATATTCATACGCATGAGCATTACCATGGATACAAAATACATCCCCCTGAAAAGCATATAATTCATCAGAAGTAGATATAAAGTTTCAAAAAATAAATAAATCCCTAATAACCATTATATAAAGCTATATCTTATTGTACACTCTACCTAAATTTCAACTAAAATTAATCATTTATATGCTTACCTTGGAATAGACAAGACTATTTACTGTACGTGCAACCTTGCCAGCCTCAATAAAGATTATTAACATTTTCTCTCTCTCACTGCTATGGAACAGCTACCCTGCCACCCAATGGCTATGTACTACACCCTATGAGACAACATTTGTCAATGAACGTACATATACAACCTTAGGGAGGTTGACTCAATGATGTACAGTACAATACGTACATACAGTCTCCATCGACCACAATTCAGAACATTGTTTCTTGGTGCATATGGCAACAACATGATTTAACCTGCTAATTGACAACCCTGTATTCTGTTTCTCATTCAAAGAAAGTGTCTCGGTAAAATTAGTTGACCCTTTGGCTTAGCCAAGAAAGGATATGATCAAAGTCCTTCGTAGTGTGTCGTCTGCTTGTTCCCTGGTAGATAACCAGTCAAAAGTGACATCATTCAATATAAGCTAACATTATTTAGATGATGATGTTAGAAGCTGGAAGTAATAGTGATGACAATGATATTTCCCAAGAAAGTGATTAGTTTGAAACAAGTGATGAAGGCAGCAATAGGAAAACTAGAAGGATGTGTTCATATGCTAACGAGTGAAACTGTTTTTTCCTGCTTTGGACGGTTGGACATATATTAAGGGTTTTGTTCTGATATAATTTGACTTCACATGTGAAGCAGGAATTGCTAGTGATTTTGATGTCAATGAATGTGACTTATTATAATTGTTTAGTGATGAAGAGTATACAATAATGATAAAAGAAACAAATCCTTACCGAGACTAGCACACTGTTTAGCACAATGAATTACAGAGGAGATGCCACCTAGGGTTTTGACACTCACTCTCTCTCTCTCTCTCTCTCTCTCTCTCTCTCTCTCTCTCTCTCTCTCTCTCTCTCTCTCTCTCTCTCTCTCATGCTCCATAAAGTTTCCAAATCAATTATGTCAATGGTAGTATTAATAGTAAAAAGAAATTTTGGAAAGAAGTGAAGAGAGTAAGGAAGGCTGGCTCAAGAATTGAAGAGACAGTGAAAGATGGAAATGGGAGGTTGTTAAAAGGAGAGGCGGCAAGGAAAAGATGGGCGGAATATTTGGAAAGTTTACTGAATGTTGAGGATAATAGGGGGGCAGATATAATTGCTGTTCCAGGTGTTGAGGTGCCAGTGATGGGAGATGAGAATGAGAGAGAGATTACAATAGATGAAGTGAGGAGAGCACTAGATGAAACGAGAGTAGGAAAAGCATCTGGTATGGATGGTGTGAGAGCTGAGATGTTGAAGGAAGGGGGTGTGACTGTACTTGAATGGTTGGTGAGATTGTTTAATATGTGTTTTGTGTTGTCAATGGTACCAGTAGATTGGGTTTGTGCATGTATTGTACCACTATATAAGGGTAAGGGAGATGTGCATGAGTGTTGTAATTCAAGAGGTATTAGTTTGTTAAGCGTAGTTGGAAAAGTGTATGGTAGAGTAATGATTAATAGGATCAAGGATAAAACAGAGAATGCAATCTTAGAAATACGGGGTGGTTTTAGAAGAGGTTTGTATGAATCAGATTTTTACAGTAAGGCAGATATGCGAGAAATATTTAGCAAAAGGTAAGGAGGTGTATGTTGCGTTTATGGATCTGGAGAAAGCGTTTGATAGAGTTGATAGGGAAGCAATGTGGAATGTGATGAGGTTATATGGAGTTGGTGGAAAGTTGTTGCAAGCAGTGAAAAGTTTCTACAAAGGTAGTAAAGCATGTGTTAGGATAGGAAATGAAGTGAGTGATTGGTTTCCGGTGAGAGGTGGGCTGAGACAGGGATGTGTGATGTCACCGTGGTTGTTTAACTTGTATGTTGATGGAGTGGTGAGAGAGGTGAATGCTCGAGTGCTTGGACGAGGATTAAAACTGGTAGATGAGAATGACCATGAATGGGAGGTAAATCAGTTGTTGTTTTCGGATGATACTGTAATGGTTGCAGACACAGAAGAGAAGCTTGGCCGATTAGTGACAGAATTTGGAAGTGTGTGTGTAAGAGAAGGAAGTTGAGAGTTAATGTGGGTAAGAGTAAGGTTATGAGATGTACGAGAAGGGAAGGTGGTGCAAGGTTGAATGTCATGTTGAATGGAGAGTTACTTGAGGAAGTGGATCAGTTTAAGTACTTGGGGTCTGTTGTTGCAGTAAATGGTGGAGTGGAAGCAGATGTACGTCAGAGAGTGAATGAAGGTTGCAAAGTGTTGGGGGCAGTTAAGGGAGTAGTAAAAAAATAGAGGGTTGGGCATGAATGTAAAGAGAGTTCTATATGAGAAAGTGATTGTACCAACTGTGATGTATGGATCGGAATTGTGGGGAATGAAAGTGATGGAGAGACAGAAATTGAATGTGTTTGAGATGAAGTGTCTAAGGAGTATGGCTGGTATATCTTGAGTAGATAGGGTTAGGAACGAAGTGGTGAGAGTGAGAACGGGTGTAAGAAATGAGTTAGCAGCTAGAGTGGATATGAATGTGTTGAGGTGGTTTGGCCATGTTGAGAGAATGGAAAATGGCTGTCTGCTAAAGAAGGTGATGAATGCAAGAGTTGATGGGAGAAGTACAAGAGGAAGGCCAAGGTTTGGGTGGATGGATGGAGTGAAGAAAGCTCTGGGTGATAGGAGGATAGATGTGAGAGAGGCAAGAGAGCGTGCTAGAAATAAGAATGAATGGCGAGCGATTGTGACGCAGTTCCGGTAGGCCCTGCTGCTGCCTCCGATGCCTTAGATGACCGCGGAGGTAGCAGCAGTAGGGGATTCAGCATTATGAAGCTTTATCTGTGGTGGATAATGTGGGAGGTTGGGCTGTGGCACCCTAGCAGTACCAGCTGAACTCGGTTGAGTCCCTTGTTAGGCTGGAGGAACGTAGAGAGTAGAGGTCCCCTTTTTTGATTTGTTTCTTTTGTTGATGTCGGCTACCCCCCAAAATTGGGGGAAGTGCCTTGGTATATGTATGTATGTAGTATCTACATTATCATCTATTTCCAAAATAGTTAACACATTGGTAACAGTAGGAGTGACATTTGGGAGTGCAGGAAATTACTAACCAGATTTAAAACTGAACTCATTTAATCAAAAATTATCTAAAATACTCTACACTAAATATTCCAGTTTTTATTATTGTCTACAATATCCAACAGATTTTGTAGATTTGAGAACAATGTCCTCAGAAGAATATTGGAAGTTAAATGGCAAGAGAGGATTAGAAATGAAACTATGAGAGATTACTCAAGTGCTGTATGTGGATGAGATCATAGTGAGGTGTATATGGAGATGGTTTGGGCATGCTCTTCTCACTCCCCAAGACAGATTAGTTCACAAATTTTAACTGGGCTCCACAAGGCACTAGAAGAGTTGGGAGGACCTAGGCCTAAATTATTAAAAGCTCAAGATAAGAGACGACTGGCGAAATCTAATCGAGGCCCTTTGCGTCAATAGGAGTAGGAGATGATGATGCTGACAATATTACGTCATCAGCAGCTACAGCAACATATGCTTCACTAACACTCAAAGATGACATCATTAAAACACTTTTGTCAGATTTGTTAGTTATTTAAAATATTTTGGCTGTGCTTAACCTTTTTTTTTAAATCAATCCAAAGATAACTTAATATATACATTCATCTTCTCGTCATAAAGGTCTACACATTGAGGATAATGAGGGGTTCAAGAACAATTGTAGCTTCTGAAAAAAATATACAGTACAAAGAATTAAGATCAGGTGTGTTTAAATATAACTCATAAGTCTTGTTAGACAATATCTTGATAAAATATTAACAGAGGAAATACCTCCGTAATGTTGAAAACTAAAAATATACTAAAACAAATCATAAAGTCCAGACACCAATATTAAAAAAGTTAAAACTACAAGAGAAAATGAGGGCCGGCATAATAAGGCACAAAATGCAATATATCTGAATAAGTGTTGTTTTTACCAGGGGATCTCGTCTCTACACTTTCCTCTCAGTCCATGGCAGGTGGGTGGCAGTGTTGCAGTTCTCCAGAGGAGTTAGGGAGGAACAACAGCAATTAAGTAAATTTCATCAAAACTTACTGAGGTTGTCTAGCTGACACTTGCGGTCAACAGCCTTTTCTATTTCAAGGTAAGATTCGTGTAAATAAATAACAGAAAGTAGTACTGCAGTAGTAGAAGTAGAATACTGTGTACAGTATTGAATGACATACAATTTTAAACAGCCTACCCAAAACAAAGACATGTAATTTTTAGTGGTACACTATCTGAAAAATTTTGATGCAAGATAAATGCATGGGTACTCCCCTTTACAATCATTGATGATTTTTTATCTTTGACGAAATCTAACTTTGACCATGGATTGAAACTTATCATTATTTTTCATTACAATTTACATGAATACTTGTCAATTTTGTAAAATGGTCTACAATATTTGACAATATTTAATTAATCAAATGCCGCAACCTCTACTTCAAATATTTTTTTCATGTTTGTATGAATGATATGAAAAATCAGTATCTAAATTAGGATTTAAATGAAATTTTGCGAAAGAAAATTTTAATATAATACATTTTTGCATAGTTTTTCTACTATTTAAATCATATTTCTATATAGTGAGTGTATATTCATCCATTTCTCTTTCAAAATACTGTAGTGCATGGTCAGGATCTGTATGTATATGCCTTTGGGCTACCTTTATGCATAAAGGATGTAACTTATGTTGTGATTATGGGGATTGATGAATATGAAGCTACCTGTACATAATGATGTTTAATCACCACTTTGTCTTAAGTCTGGTCCTCATATCTTCATAGTATTTTTGTCAACCTCACCCTTTTCTTATGTGGAATAAACTTAGCTCTTAAGTTGAGCGTTATTTTCCATAACTTACATAGAAAGGTTCTTTTTGCAATTGTTAGTATATTGTTAAATGTTCAAAAATTGTTGTAAAATTATACTGCATTACTGTATTATACTGCATTACTGTATTCTTCTCCTGATTAATATAATTTTCTTTTAAATCTACTGTCATCATAATAAATACTTCATTCATATCATTGCTCTAGCATTCCCACACCTAATATAATCTACTTCACATCCTACCTACAGCTATACCATACATCATACTCATGAATGATTTTTGGAGTCGAATGCCATACTTTTACTATAATCTAAAAATTGAAACTGATTTCCTATTGGATTTATCTTAAATTCTACTTTGATCTATACCCCAATAATTTTGGAACAACTAAAAATCAATCAATATGAAACAAAATATGTAAAATTTACAAGTTAATTGGAGCAAATTTCTAAAATACAAAAATGCACATAAATAATTCCAGTTATCATGTCAAACACACATACACAAAATCAAAAAGAAGCAAAAAAATATGCTTACCATTAGCTGTGCCAACACAAGCACAATGATATTTGATGATTTACTACTTGACACTGCATAGAAGAACTGGAATAAAAAAAATTGTTTTAAATAAAGATACTTAGTCTCGCACGCCTTTCACATTTCATACTGTAATACCTTGATATTCACACATTTATAATAAGCTTAAGGCAGTAGGTATACTCTTCCATCTAAAGCAAATGACAACTGGTACTCTTATGTCTGGGTAAATGTACATTAGTCACAGTAATTCCTGGCACACCTCGCTCTGAGGAAATGCACCCTGTTTCACCTCTACTGTGGGGTGAGTTCTTGTGTTTGGCTCCACCCACCTACTCTTCCATCTCTACCTACACTATCTATTTGGTTACTTGCCACACAGTAAGGATGAGACAGGGTACACATCCTCAGAGTGAAGTGTGAGAGAAACTCCTGTGTCCAACTGTACATATAAGCCAACATCAAGCTCACTCCTTGCCCTAGAAGGTCTAGCATGTGCATCATGAAAAATAAAGGTCTACTGTATACTAAAAGCAAACTAATTTTCAAAATAAAATTCATTATTTCAATACTTATTTGAGCATATTTATTCTTTCATGAAAAGCTTTGAAAAAAATATCAAAATTTCTTAAAGTGCCCCTGTAATTTGCATTTTTCCTAGCCATACAAACTTGAATCCTTTAATTAAGCCGATTACTCCAACGCAAACTGGAATCTGTTGTTAAAATTGGATAACAAGCATTTATCAAACTGATGAGTATGCGGGGCAATGAGCCCCAACTCCTCTCCAGTCGGAGAGCATTCGCTTCTGACCTTCATCCCAGGACTGAGAGGGGTGGTTGAGGAGGGAAGTTACATTAAAGAACTCAGGTTTGTATGGCTAGGAAAAATAAATATTACTTTTTAAAATTGTGATTTGTTTCTTTGCATCACACAAACCCTCATCCTTTAATTAGGGAGACTCACTACTTGGTGGGTTTTGTAACCAAAACTGGCAGATTCAATAACTTTCCTAGAAGTTAAGTGAGGAACAATTGCCACCCTCAATTTGCCTTTCATGTGGATGAACAACCACAAGGACCAAGTTGTACATGTATATACAGTATGTCTTTGATCAAAACTGGAGAACCCTTTCCTCCAAGGAAACAAATACCATGCAAAATTAATGGGTTGATAAAAGATCCACTATCCTCCCACTTGTTAAAGGAGGATAAGAAAAGATACTTCCTTAAATTTAACAAATAAAGCTCTGAAGTGAAATTCACCAACATCTCGTCCGACCAGCATGTAATGTTTCAACTGCTTTGTCCCTATGAGGAGGGACAAAAGAATGAAGAAAAAGAGCCAGTCATATTACCGTTTATTCCAGACTTACAGCTACACTTAACCATAGACGAGATCCATTCTTGTCCCGTAAGGGAGCTAAGCTGGTTACATAACTAATTGAGCAGCTTCCACAAGTCCAAGAACAAAGATGTCATGGGACTAGTTGGCAATCTTGCAAAAAGAAAAGTCATGAAGGTGGTCTGGCATCCAGACACTGGCCTTCAACACCTAGCCCACTGACAGGTGCCTCCTTAACTTCATAAGTTCTAGAGAGACTATTCCTTAATCTCTCTTTCTTGGACCTGCCAGTGCTAACAAAAAAAAAAAAAAAAAAAAAAAAAAAAAAAAAAAAAAAAAAAAAAAAAAAAAACTTTGACCCTCACACCTGAGTTGTCAGGTCCCTTTCAGATAGCATTGCAACGCCCTACTCTCAAACACAACATGACTCTAACCGAAGGGAGTGGATGGAGAAGGACTCGAATCTGGGGGTGTAGGAGACTGGGTTCTGGGTTTTTGCAGAGAAGTCAGGCACAAAACTGAAGACTTTCTTCCAGCCCTGACCATGGGTGACTAAAAGAGTATGTATAATTTGCCACCTACCTTTGCCAATGTTAGAGCTAGCATAAAAACAGACTTAAGAGCCAGAAATTTGTCTGTAAACCTCCACAAAGTATCAGACATAATATGTGTAAGAGCCTTGAGGGCCACGGTCCTGTCCCACTCAGAGGACCCAAGAACAATAAACAGCCTTTTTGAAGCTAAACACATGCCTAGACAACTCCAAGGAAGTGGAGAGGTCTTTACCTTTCAGTCTGGAGGTTATACTCAAGACTGATCTATAGCCTTTGACAGCCATGACTGAAAGGAGCTTCTCTTGGGTAAGGGTGACGAGGAAGTCCATGATCTGTGCATAACCTGCTCCAATAAGAAAAAATACCTTCTATGACACCAATTTAAAAATACCGCTAGAATAATATAACACATCCTGTCCAAGAAACTTGGCAAGGATGAACCTGTCATCCTCACTGCGAGCCTCAAACAAATATCTATTTCTGAAGGGGCTAAAAGAGGGACATTTAGTCAACAAATTCCCCACTATCAAGGGTACCACAAAAATCGTCGCAATATGGCTGGTGTTGGTCAGTCATTAGAAACTCATATGTCAACAGAGCATAAATGAACTATTATATCTTTTGGTCCAATAAACAAAAGCCACTCTAAAATATTCAAAATTAAAGGGTTACTGGAAATTAAAATTTCTAAAGCTTGTAGGACACTTCTTGCATTACTAAAAATGGTAAAATTGCCCTACTCTTTTAATGTTATTTTTTCAATAGCGCATGCCATATAGTTCAGCAGTAAATATAAAAGACTAGAGGAAGTGCACCTATACAATTAAAAGCATTACTAAATATTCCAAATCTAACGCCAACATCAGATTTTGAGCCATCAGTTTATATAAAAGTCGATTATCTATGTTCTTCAACATGTTCCATAAAAAGAGGCCTGGTTTCTAAGTCAGTCATGTTCTTTTTTATACCAATAAAATATTTAAAGAAAGATATCTGGTAATTTCCATGGAGGGGTTGGTGATACCTTAAATGAAAGAACTCTATTTTTAGCTATATCAAGACTTTTTACTAATTGTTTTACCCAGAAACCATAAGGTTGAGATTTTGGTTGCAACTCAAAATGTGTTGAATTCCTTACAAGGTTTGCATTCTGAGATGCCAAAAAATCAAGAAGTCATCGCAACCTAAACCAATAGTGAAAAATAGAAGATTTTCAATAAAGGTCTAAAAGTAATTCTCCAGCATCAACAAAGAGGCTTGGGATAGGTGAAGTTCTAAAGGCTTCTATGCCCAATCTGATACCAGTATCACGTATAGCAGGAATGGGCAACTGTTTGTCACCTGCGGCCGAACCTTACTAATTTCAAGTGGGCGAGGACCGCATAATAATACACATATAAAAGAAATATTACTTTCCTATACATACTCTTTTTTTAACTTTGTTTTTATCCGCTTTAATGTAGCAAGACCGATTTTCTTCTTCTATCATTATTTTACTCTATTTTATAAATACTGTATTCAAATGTCATTTCTTTATTAATTCCTATTGAGAAAAATGATACTAGTATAATAAATATAATTTGAAATGATGTAAAAACATGAAAATTCATTGATGTTTTTATTAAAGAACACATGATTAATGAATATCTGTATTAATGAGATTTTTGTACATTTAGTGTTCAATTTGAAATGTTTCATTCTAAAAAAAATAGCTGTTCACATAAAAAGGTACTTCTGAAAATAGAAATATAATTTCTTGCTTGTTTCAGTATCTGTGGATACTCATCCATCAGCAAAAATTTATAAAACTCCCGTAGAGATGTCTCTTTGAATCTTAGATTAAGATGTCATCTCCTTATAGCTCAAGTAATTCCACCTGCAGATTTTCAGGAACAGATTGAACAAATAGTGAAGAAAGTATTGTAGAATAAGAATCTTGATGATTAAAGTCTTGGAATCTAGGGTTGTAGCTTAGTAAGTAATAATAATAATAATAATAATAATCTGTCAGAGAATTCCATCTTGACTGACTGGAGTGGAGCTCATTTGCAAAGGAAGAGAAATCTGCTTGTCCATGCTGTGGATTTTATGAAGTTTATACATGACACAACAGTGGACATGATTTTTGTTTCTTTTCATAGACTTTGCAGATAAATTATGTTGATAAATTATGCAATGGAATACAATACAGTACTGGCTTCCCTGTGCATTGAAATCTCTTTCATTTTTTAAACAAATCCATTTTACTTCCAACCATGGAAGATGCACCATCTGTTGGGATACTATGAAATTTGTCAAATGGTAGATTCACTTTTTTTTCATTAAATATTTCACTTCATGAAAAATATCCTCACTTGTGGTTCCTTTCATTGATTCCAATCCAAGATTTTCTTCTGTAACATTAATAATGTTTTCTATTCTATCGAG
The DNA here is from genome assembly GCF_036898095.1 of Palaemon carinicauda. Lineage (NCBI taxonomy): Eukaryota > Metazoa > Arthropoda > Malacostraca > Decapoda > Palaemonidae > Palaemon > Palaemon carinicauda. The sequence goes on from NC_090752.1 coordinate 41,804,465, forward strand.
GGTTTTCTCAATTTTTTTAACTTTTTCTTCTCTAAGGCAACTAGAAAGATTGTGAAATGAAGGATGTTTTGCCAAGTAATGTCTTTTCCAATTATTCTCCTTCAATACACTATGTATATCTGAACAAACAAGGCACACTGGTTTACCTTTCCATATCACAAAAATGGTCCATCGTCCACTTATCTTGAAACATACGACCTTCATCAATTAATTTTCTTTTCTTCGAAATACTTGGGGCTCAAATCTTTCAAAAATTGCAATCCTGGGTGTGAGGATACTAGTAAATTTATGCTCTTTGTGAATTGATAGAAAGACAAAAGACATTTTTCTTAAAGATACCATCTATTTACCACTGTGTTCAAAATACGAAGATACGAGACTGATTAAATACTTATGTGGCAGGCTTTTGCTGGGAGGCCAATTAAAAGATTAAAAAGGTTTTTCTTCTAAAATAATCTTTCAAATGTATTTAAATTTCTTGAAGGTCAGGAGGTAATTTTCAGCTTGCAAACTGATAGTTCGACTTGGAAAGGAATTTTGAAGACAAATATTGAGCGTTTAATGATTCAAGTATTTTGTTTTAAGAAACCTAATAAGCTCGGCGGGCCGCATTTCAACAGGTCGTGGGCTGCATGTGGCCCCCGGGCCACAGGTTGCCCATGTCTGGTGTATAAAATCTAAAATCTTTCATCAGCTTGGGGTGGCTGAGGAGTATTTTTCACAACCATAACTAATTTTTGAAAAAAATGAAGGCCTTGTTCAACTTTAAAATAGTTTTGCAATCTGCCCCTTATGATGTGTGGAACAGAACTTCTAAGTTTCAGAGCCTTTTACTTTTAAGGCTTTTAAGTGAGGAACCCATGTCAGCCTGCAATCAAACATCAATCCTAAAAATCTAGCTTCACTTACACATGGGATTCGTTGGCCTTTAAATGTACATTTCATGGTTTGGATGTACTCCTTGAATACGACACAAATGGACAACAGTACTTTTGCTTGTCGAAAACTTGAATCCATTCATATCAGCCTAGTGAATAATTTTGTAAACTGACATTTGCAATTTTCTCTCAACCATTGCCGTTCTAACTCTAGCCAATTACAGTAAATGGAGAATATCTTGGGGAATAACAGAGGATATCCCCTTTATGGCTAATGCAAATAGGGTTACACTAAGCACATTACCCTGAGGAACTCCTTATTCCTGACATTTCATCTCTTGACAGTGTTTCACCTATTCTAACTTGAAAAAAAACATGTGAAACAAATGATTGAATGAACAATGGTAGCTCTCCTTTCAATCCTAAATTATGAATGGTTTTAAGTATAGCATGTCTTCATGTTGAATCAATATGACAAATTCGGAGATAATTTGTATTTTTCCTAACCATACAAACCTTAGCTATTTACATTGGGTTTACCTTTCGGCGTAGCTGAAATGACGAGCCAATAGTTTTTAACGAGGGTTAACTACCCCCGCGCTAGTTAGCGGGGGTAGGGGAAGGGATAGCTTGCTACCCCTCCCCCCCACACACCGGTGATTTGCTTCACTTCACATAGAGGTAGGACTTGACTTGGGGCCAGGGCTGGCAGGCAAATATGTGTAAATAGCTAAGGTTTGTATGGTTAGGAAAAATACAAATTATCTCCGAATTTGTCATTTGTTCCGTAACCGAAATACAAACCACGCTATTTACATTGGGTGACTTACCCCTTAGGAAGGGTGGAAAGTCCCCAGCCTTACTGACTTCGGCTTTGCCCGGGGACTCCGCCTCTCAGTGAGTAGCACTTGAGAGAAGGAGCCCCTGCACCTCACAAGTTCCTTGCTTCGCTAGGAACGAGTGGCCTACATAAGTTGTGTGTGGAGGAAAGTGTGACTCATCCTATGAAGTTGACCCTGAGACCTTTAGATAGGAATCTAGGATAGGACGTTCCCAATACCACCTCGTCAGGGTATGGGGGACGCGACAGTATTAAGCTTAATACTAGGAGCACAAGGAAGCATGGGTTACCTGCAGAGGTCGAGGTCAGCTATGCGAAGACCAGGATGCTGCTTCCCCAAGAGAGGGGAGAATGAAGAAAGAAGTAAGGGTCAGACATACTCTTTCATTCACGAAGACTAAAACCAGGTAACAACGCCCTCAACCTACTGCTACTTGTCCATAAAGGAGCCTGAGGTTAGACCAGCTGTTGTGCAGCCACCACAGGGCCGATAGAAAACGTATCGAGGCTCCTGTGGATCACGTCCTGCAGGTAGTGGGCTGTGAAGGTCGTCTGACGCTTCCAGACCCCAGCTTGAAGCACCTGCGTCACAGAGAAGTTTCTCTTAAAGGCCAGGGACGTAGCAACACCCCTGATGTTGTGTGCCCTAGGGCGACGTGATGGAGGAGGGTCTGGATTCAAGGCGTGGTGGATAACCCTTCGAATCCAAGCCGAGATGGTGTTCCTGGTGACCCTCCTCTTCGTCCTGCCTGTGCTTACAAACAATGCCCGCACTTGAGGACGGACTGCAGCTGTTCTCTTCAAGTAGTACCTCAGGCACCTCACTGGACATAGTAGCAGCTGGTCTGGGTCGCTTGTTACAGAACGGAGACTCGCGATCCTGAAAGAGTCGAACCGAGGATCCGACACCCCAGGATTCTGAGTCTTGGCAACAAACTCGGGGACGAACCTGAACGTTACCTCCCCCCATCCCCTTGAATGGGCGATGTCGTATGAGAGACCATGAAGTTCACTAACTCGCTTGGCCGAAACCAAAGTGAGCAGGAAAGCCGTCTTCCAAGACAGGTGGCGATCGGAGGCCTGGCGTAATGGTTTGAAGGGAGGTCTCTTAAGAGCCCTGAGGACCCGAACCACGTTCCAAGGAGGAGGTCTCACTTCCGACTGGGGGCAGGGAAGCTCATAGCTACGTATGAGTAAAGAGTGTTCTAGCGAGGAAGAAATGTCCACGCCTTTCAGCCTGTAAGCCAAGCTTAAGGCTGAGCGATAGCCTTTCACTGCCGAGACAGAAAGGCGCATTTCCTCCCGCAGATATACGAGGAACTCCGCTATTGCTGGAACAGTGGCATCGAGTGGAGAGATACCCCTCCCTCGACACCAACAACAAAAGACTCTCCACTTCGCCTGGTAGACTCCCTCAGAGGACTTTCGCAGGTGCCGAGACATTCTCTCCGCAACCTGTTGCGAAAAGCCTCTCTCCGTGAGAAGACGCTGGACAGTCTCCAGGCGTGAAGCCGAAGCGAGGCCACGGCCTTGTGAAGGATGTTTGAGTGAGGTTGTCTGAGAAGCTCGTGTCGTGGAGGAAGTTCTCTCGGGAGCTCCGTCAGGAGCTGCAGAAGGTCCGGGAACCATTCCGCGTGATGCCATAGCGGAGCTACCAGAGTCATCGAACAGTTGACCGATAGTCTGGTCCTGTTGAGCACCCTTCTCATCAGACAGAACGGTGGGAAGGCGTACACGTCGATGTTGTCCCACCGTTGCTGGAAAGCATCTTGCCAGAGAGCCTTGGGGTCCGGGACTGGGGAGCAGTACAGAGGCAGCTTGAAATTCAACGCTGTCGCAAACAGGTCCACGGTCGATGAACCCCACAAAGTCAAGACTTTGTTGGCTATCTGAGGATCCAAAGACCACTCGGTACTCACTATCTGCAAGGCCCTGCTCAGACTGTCGGCGAGCACATTCCTCTTGCCAGGAATGAAGCGAGCTGATAGTGTTATCGAGTGGACTTCGGTCCACCTCATAATCTCTACTGCAAGATGGGATAGCTGCTGCGAAAAAGTGCCTCCCTGCTTGTTGATATAAGCCACTACCGTGGTGTTGTCGCTCATCACCACCACGGAGTGACCCGCCAGGATCCGTTGGAACTGTTGAAGAGCCAGAAAGACGGCCTTAAACTCTAGCAGGTTGATGTGCAGGCACTTTTCTGATTCTGACCATAGGCCTGAGGCCCTCTGGTTCAGAACGTGCGCCCCCCACCCTTCTTTTGACGCATCCGAAAACAGTGTCAATTCCGGGGGGAGGACGAGAAGACTCACTCCCTTTCGCAGGTTCTCGTCGACCAGCCACCACCGCAGGTCCGTCCGTTCCAAAGATCCTATCGGGACCTGAACGTCCAGTCGTCCAGATAACGAAGGAGACGGATGCCGTTCCTGTGCGCCCAAGATGAAATCAGGGTGAACACTCTGGTGAACACCTGAGGTGCTGTGGAGAGACCGAAACACAGCACCTTGAACTGGTAGATCTTGTCGTCTAGGCAGAATCTCAAGTACTTCCTGGAAGACGGATGGATTGGGATCTGGAAGTACGCGTCCTTTAAATCCAGTGTGCACATGAAGTCTAGAGGTCTCACCGCAAATCTGACCGTGTCCGCTGTCTCCATGCTGAACGGAGTTTGTTTGACAAACCCGTTCAGAGCCAAGAGGTCGATGACAGGTCTCCAGCCTCCAGACGCCTTCTTTACAAGAAAGAGTCGACTGAAGAAGCCTGGGGAGCCGTCGACAACCTCCTGGAGAGCATCCTTCTTGAGCATGGTCTCGACTTCTGCCCGAAGAGCCAGCCCCTTTACCGATCCCATGGCATAGGAGCTCAACGACAATGGATTCGCTGTCAGGGGAGGTTGAGATGTTATGAACGGGACGCGATAGCCTTGGCCCATCACCGAAACTGTCCAAGCATCGGCCCCGTGTTGCTGCCACCTGTGCACGCAACGTCGAAGGCATCCCCCCACAGGTGGACACGCGGGGGGATTGCCACTCCTAGTGTTTGCGGCCGGGGCTGCTCCCTCTAGGAGTCTTGCCTCCCCTGGAGGACTTACCGCCCCTCTTGACCTTGGGCTGGAAAGGGCTGGGGCTTAGACACCACTTTCTTAGCTGCCGGTGCCTGCTTCGGTGCCTTACGAGGCTGCCGCTGCTGTTGCTGCGGAGCTGGAGGCTTATAGGGCTGAGCTGTAAGAGCCTATGGATTTCCTCCACCTCTCAGCCGTTCGCTCCATATCCTGTGGCTCCAACAGATTCTCCCCAAGGAGGGAAGCATGTCTGAGCCTACAGACATCCATGGCGGGGACCTTCGGGTGGAACCTCTCGGTCACCGCATCGCGCCGCTTCAATACCAAGTTGGCCCACAGGGTGGTGACCTGGTGCGCCAGGAACTCGATGGAGCGGGTGCCCGAGAGTAAAAAGGTCTCCAGGGCCTTCCTATTGGTCTCCTTAGACAAGTCCTTGGAGCGCAATAGGATGCCCAGAGTTCCTAGCCATATATCCAGCCACGAAGTGGCCTGCATGGCGCACTTCGCGACCTTCTCATGGCTCAGGATCTCCGACGCCGAGAACGACACCTGCCAGGCGGAGAGCTTCTCGAGAGGAACTCCCTTAGCCAGGTCTTCTACGGAGTGATGGAGAGGAAGAGCGAGACTAGACTCACCCAAGATCTCAAAATACCTCCTCTGCTGTAGACGAGGAGGGGGGATGAGTTTGTTCCCGGCAGAGGAACGACTGGAGGTGGCAAGAATCGCGACTTGGGCATTGGCCCTGGCTCTGGCACTCTTCAGTCCCTGAGACCAGGGCAGAGCCGCACTGGTCTTAGGGGCCTTCTGAACATCGAACACCTGGTCCAGGACCGTGTCCTTGCCTTCTCGGGGGGCGATCACGGGGTCCATGAACCCGTTGAGCTGCCTCATCAGGCTCAGGACCCTGCCAGAAGGCATGTTCAGATTCCTGCTGGTCTCCTCCTTGCGGGCTGGCAGCTAAGTCTCCCGTCCCCGGAATCTCTTCCTGGGGTGAAGCGTGGACGTTCTACCGGGGAGCAGCGGGTTCCTGGCGAATCCTTGAAGACGATTTCGGGATGGTTTTGGAGTCCTTGGGTTCCCTCCTGGGAGGGATACAGGATCCCAATAAAGAGGTTCGGAGAGCACCTTCCGCGCGAGACGATTCTCCTCCATGAGGAGAAGGCTCCCCTCTTGGTGCCGAGGGGGAGACTATCACCTCACTGGACTCGCCCGAGGACGGAAAAGCCTCGTCCACGGCAGAAGGAGAAAACGCCTGCGAAGGGGATGGGGCCTTCCCGACAGACCTCTTAGGAACCAACTTCTCCGTGGGGGAAGTCACCACGAAGTCCACTCCTCTCCTTCTCTTCAGCGGAGGTGAGGCAGTCGTTGGCTTGTGACCTTGATCGGCGAGTGCTGGCTTCTTAGCCTTCACTAAAGCCCGCATCAGAGGACCAAACCAAGTCTGTCGCCGCTGGAGGGAAGGGGATCGGGCAATCCTTCGGAGTGGACACCACTGGACCTGCCTGAAAAGGAAAAGGGGAAGAAAGCCGCACTGACCTCTCTGAAGTGTCTTCCCTATCCTGCATAAGAGTCCTGCGCTTTGGTGGAGGCGATCCTGAGCGCGGTCTGGCGACACACGTTCCTGCTGCTGTCACGGGCTGCGAAATCCGGCGCGAACGTTGGTCGCGCGTAGGGGAGCGGTCGCTCAGGGGAACGGTCGCGCAGGCGAGTGGTCGCGCGGGCGCGCAGGCGAGCGGTCGCGCGGGCGCACAGGCGAGCGGTCGCGCGGGTGCGAGGGCAGACAGGCAAACGAGCGCGTGGGCGAGCCGGTGAACGAACGCGTTGGCGTGTCGGTGAGGGAGCGTGTTGATGCGCGGGCGAGCGAGAACGCTCCGATGACTGCTGACGACGTTGTTCAGGAGACCTATAGCACGTGGGAGAGCGATTGCGAGCAGGCGATCGGTGGTGCGCTGGTGAACGCTGGCGCGTAGGCGAACGACCGCGCGAGGGCGAGCTACCAGAAGGCGACCCATGTCCTTCCAGATCTTCTGGGCGACGGCGCGTTGGAGAACGCTTGCGCGCAGGCGATAGGTCACGCGGGCGGTCTGGAGATCGCCGATGTTCAGGTGATCGCTGACGCGCAGGAGAACGCTGACGAGCAGGCGAATGTTGAAGCGTCTGTGATCGCTGGAGAGCACGAGGGCGACGCGTGGAATCCTGTAAGGGAACAATCGGCGCGGGCCGCAGAGGCGAACGTTCACGAACAGGCACAGGAACTGGAGGCGAGTGGGCGCGTGGGCGTACGTGCGTTTTGGAAACGCGCTGGAGAACGCGAGCGATGTTGTGCAGGAACAAGCTGAGGACCGCGAGGGCGCTCAGGAGATTGATGGCACGCGGGGCGCACAACAGGAACTGCAGGATATTCAGAGACCACAGGGGAGCGCTGGCGAGCAGTGGGGCGATGGTCCTCAGAAGAGCGCTGACGAGCAGGAGAGCGCCTGTGCGCTAACACTGCAGAAGGGCGAGCAGGGGAACGCTGGCGCACTGGGCGCTCAACAGGAACAACAGGTTGAAGGATGTCCTCAGGAGAACGCTGGCGAAAAGAGGGGCGATCATCAGGAGAGCGCTGGCGAACAGGAGAGCGCCTGTGCGCTAACACTGCAGGAGAGAGCCTGCGCGCTAACACTGCAGGAGAGCGCCTGTGCACTAACACTGCAGAAGGGAGCGCAGGGGAACCCTGACGCGCAAGGGAAGAATCCCTTTGCCCCGAAGGGACCGTTGCCCGTCGGGTGACGAGGTCAGGCTGCTGAACATCTGCCCCAGAAGTTGAAGGTCTGGAAGGCGTAGGAGACCGATCCCCAGAGAGGTCTAAGGAAGCTGGAGCTGCAGGCTGTTTACGGCGAGGAGAGTCCCCTTTGGAGGAAGAAGGCGAAGATCCAAAAAGGCGCCTCTTAGCACCCTTATAAGAAGACGGGAGGCCCTTGCGACGCAGCGGACGGTAAGCCTTACGGCGAAGGCAGCCACGAGGAAGATCGTCAGGACCATCAGTCCTCCGAAGGGGAGTCTCAGTCAAAGCACTCCCCTTAGGCTTAGAGGGAAGCTGGGCAGCAGAAGAGCCCGCGGGACTCCCTTCCCCCTTCGAAGGATGTACGGAAGGGGGAGGAGAGCCGACAGCACCAACATCCATAACGGCACCTGCAGAGGATTGACCCGACCCGTCGGAAGCCTCTGTCACCACGACGTCGACGATAGACAGAGGGTCTACCTCTGCTATCACCAGCGACTGCTTAACAGCGGCCCCCAACTGGAGAAGGTCAATCAGGGCTACCCTGGAGGGCAGGCCCTTAAGCCCCAGGGAAGCCCAAATCTGAAAAAGATCATGGTAGACAAAGATTCATCAACAATAACCTCCCCCGGAGGAGGAGGAGGAACCGCCCTGCTATGGGAAGCGACGCCCTCTCCCCCAATCCAAGGTCGGGAAACAGAACTAGGGCCTGCGCTCCCACTCGGCACTCTCTCCTTAGGAGCTGAACGAGGGGGAACTTCGGAGGAGGTTTGGGCAGCGAAAGAAGAGTCCCGAGAACCTTCCTCCTTCAAGGCAACCCCGGAAGGAGAACGGTCTCTCTTGGACTTCTTCTTACGCCGGCGGCTAAACCTCTCCCACTGGGAGGCAGACCACTCCCTGCACTCACTACACGTATTCTCTTTATCACACCGTCGGCCTCGACACTGCGGGCAAAGGGTGTGAGGATCCGTGTCCACCACCAACATAAAAGTACCACAAGGGCGGCCGGCAATTCCAGGGCACTTGCGCATAGTGAACAATAAAGGTGGTCAACTTCTAAACACACACACAAACTGAAAGAAAAAGCAGAAAAAGATTAAGGCTGTCAACGAGGACTATGGACAGACACGTCTGTTCATCGCCGGAGCCAAAAGTGAAGTGGGGCAAATCACCGGTGTGGGGGGGGGGTAGCAAGCTATCCCTTCCCCTACCCCCGCTAACTAGCGTGGGGGTAGTTAACCCTCGTTAAAAACTATTGGCTCTTCATTTCAGCTACGCCGAAAGGTAAACTCAATGTAAATAGCGTGGTTTGTATTTCAGTTATGGAACAAATGTTTTTTCAAGATAAAAAAAAGATTGTTACATGGTGCTGTTTGGAACCAAAAGCTTCACAAATAAATGACACAAGTCATATCAGCACACCAGTCTTTGAGTGCATTTTCCTAAGAACATGCTGAATATATGATAAAATGCATTTCTTCTTCAGGTACCACACCAGTCTTGCATTGATAATCTTCTCCATGATCTTATATAAACACAATGTCAATGCGAATGGTTGCTTCTAAAAACGTATCGTTACTGGGTTTTATGAAGGCTAAAATAATGGCTAGTTCTCAAACACTTGGATCACTATGATCATGCCATATTTCATTTAAGAATACTTAAAATAAGTAACTTAGTATTAAAAGGGACATGTTTAATCATTGCATATGGAATACCATCGGGTCCAAGGGCTGTATCATTGCCAGTAAGTGCAGAATAAAATTCCCTTTCAGTAAAAAGAGCATTACAGTATTAGTGGTCCCTTGGAGGGTTGCACATGGCAGTGAGAGGAAACATTTTATTGACTATATTTTTATTCTGAGGTCACAAGTTGGGAATTCAGAATTAATACCTTCTTACCTTTCAAAGATAGGATTCATGGAAATAATAACAAATCTAAAATGTGGTGACATTAAAATCTTGGAACAAAATTCAAAATAGTATTAAACTTGCATGTTAAACTATACATTCTTTCTAAATTACAGCAGATTTCATTCAAAAGTTCAAAAGAAGTAGACAAAGTTTACTTACACGTGTCAAAGTGAGAATGAAGCCCCTTATTGAGGTGACAATAATACATCCAACTAAAAAGAAAGATATATGTTGAGACCAAAACTGCACATCAATATCAAATCCAAGCCAGTGAACAGCTATCTCCATCCCTTTTGTTACTGGGTCCTTTCTTCCAACACGATCAAAAACAATGTTCACAAGAGACTGAAAAGATAGTACCTTTTAAGTTATAGATTCATATATCTCTGTAAAAGAATACAGTATACTAATACACATATATGGAAGACCCAATGCTCATATGATATAAAATGTTCAAACATATTGATATTCAATTCAAACACACCACACTCTTTGATAACATTATAGAATCTCAGTTTGAAGTTGTTTTCTATGAACTTATTAAAAAAATACCAACCTGCTACTAGAATAACTCATCTGTATGAGGTAAGGCTATTATACGCATCACTGTAAGTACAAACCTTTCAATTCTTCACCAAGATTATACTCATTTTCATAGCTTTTAGTCCTTTTTACCACAGCTGTTTCTCTTTCCAACCCCCTGTGTGTTACAGGGTGTATCTTCTGATATTCACCTCTTCTTCATTGAATTTAAGAGCTTGAAGTAAAGCACCAGGTAATATTCTATAAACATGATAAATTTGGAGATAATTTGTATTTTTCCCTAACTAATACAAACCTGAAGTTATTTATTTGGATTATCTTTCAGCGAAGCTGGATGGTAGCCATTAGACTTGAAGCGCGAGGTGGCAACCCTACCTAACCACTTGATCGGTTAGGCTGGGGGTACCCCCCAGCCACTTCTATATACTCTCATCTTGCAGACAGGACTTCTGGGGGACAGGTGATGGTGGCCATATTTATATAACTCCAGGTTTGTATTAGTTAGGGAAAAATACAAATTATCTCCGAATTTGTCATTTGTTCATAAAATAACAAACCTTCCCTTATTTATATGGATGACTCACTCCTAATTCTGGCATGGACATTGAACCGGTTTTACCTACTACAGTATAAGACTTTGGTCTAGGGAAAACTATAACATCTCGCTAAAATATACAAATTGAGCATAATAGCGGCTTGAGCAATTCAATGTAATGAAAGCTTGTCGTCTTGTATAAACACATTCTGAGTTTATATAGGAAAAGCATGACTGTTCCCATTGCTTCTTGCAGAAAACAATGGGGACATGGACAGTATACAAATTTATGAATTATAATAGGCTACACAAGGGAAGTGATAATTACCTGCAGAGGTTGAAGCCAGCTTGCAGAGGGACCCTTGTTGCTGTACCCCAAGGGAGGGAAGAGGAAGAAAGGAAAAGTCAGACATACTCTAATTCATCCCAGTCTTGAACTGGGTAACCAATGCCCTCAACCAACTGCTACTTGTCCATCACAGACCCTGAGGTATCCTTAAGCCACTTGTTAAGCAACCACCTCAGTACCGATAGTAAAATTATCGAGAATCCTGTGGGTCACGTATCTTAAATAATAGGCTGTGAAGGTATTTTGTCTCTTCCACACACCGGTTTGTAGTACTTGCAACACAGAAAAATTGCTTTTAAATGCCAAGGACGTACTAATGCTGGAAGAGCATCAGGAGTCAAGGCTCTTTCGATCACCTGGCGAATCCAGGCAACAGTGTTCTTAGTGATCCTCCTCTTTACCCTACCTGAGCTAACATACTGAGGTGTTAGTCAGGGCTGTGTTGCTCCAGTGCGTTTAAGATAGTATCTCAATCTCAAACTCCTCAGGCATAGTAACAACTAATCTGGGTCATTGGTTACAGAACAAAGACTCACAATCTGAAAGAGCCCGAATCAAGGGTCCAGTACCCCCCTGGATTTTGAGTCTTGGCAATAAACTTGGGGACAAAGCAGAGTGTCACTTTCCCCCATCCCTTTAAATAGGCGAAGTCATACGAGAGGCCGTGAAGTTCACTGACTCTCTTTGCCAAGGCTAAAGTGAGCAGAAACGCCGTATTCAAAGTGAGATTTCGGTTAGTTGCATGGCATAATGGTTTGTAGGGTGGACTTTTTAAGGATCTCAAGACACGAACCACGTTCCAAGGAGGAGGCCTAATCTCTGACTGAGGGAAAGTGATCTGATAACTACATGAGTAAAGAAAGTTCCAGCGAAGAGGAAATGTCAACTCCTTTCAGCATAAAGGCGAGGCTCAAGGCTGAGCGATACCCTTTCACTGCCGAGACTGAAAGAAGCATTTTCTCCTGAAGGTGTACAAGGAACTCCCGCTATTACTGGTATATAGGTATTAAGGGGAGAGATATTCCTTCCACGAAACCAACCACAGAAGACTCTCCCTTTTGCCTGGTGGCCTGAGGCCGAGGACTTAAGCAAGTAGCCAGACATTCTTTCTGCAACTGAGCCTGAGGGTCCGGGATTGGAGAAGAGTACAGCAGAAGCATGCTATTCAGAGAAGTTGCGAACAGGTCTACAGTCAGAAAACCCCCAAAAAGTCAGGACTTTGTTAGCTATCTGACGATTCAAAGACCATTCGAAGCCTACTATCTGAGTCACTCTGCTTAGATTGTCCGCGAGCACATTCCTCTTGCCTGGAATGAAGCTCGCTGATAGGAACACCGAATGTTCTTCCGACCACCTGAGGATCTTTACTGCAAGATGGCATAGAGGCTGTGAAAAGGTATGGCATTGTTTGTTTATGTAAGCCACTACTGTGGTGTTATCGCTCATCAACACCTCAGACTGACCTGCTAGCAACTGTTGGAAATGATGAAGAGGTAGGTATGCTGCTCTCATCTCTAGAAGATTTATGTGCTGGTACCTTTCTGACTGTGACCAAAGGCCTGAGATCATGTGATGCAGCAAGTGAGCACCTCACCCTTATTTTGATGCATCTGTGAAGAGCATTAAGTTCAGAGGAGGGACGAGAAGATCCTGACCCGTGAGAAAGTTTTCGTCTGCCATCCACCAATTCAAGTCCGTCAACTGATCCTGAGTAATAGCAACTCGAGTATCTGGTGGATCCGAGTGTTGGTTCCACACAGACTATAGCTGCCATTGCAGGGATCTTCTCCTGAGATAGCCGTTTGGAATCAAACGGAGGAGAGAGGTTAGGTGACCTAACAGACTCAACTAACGAGAGGCTGGAAGAACTTTCTGTGTTCTCTTTCATCTGATGGGAAGACTTTCTGTTGGATGGTGTCTATATTGCCATACCGAGGTATACCAGTCTTTGAGAAGGTAGCAGTGATGAATTTTCGAGATTCATCAGGACCCCCAGATCCTGACAAAAAAATTTGAGTAGCATGTCTCGATAACGAAGAAAGGGCGTCTCCGAGTCTGCCTGGTTTAGCCAGTCGTCCAGTTGTCTGAGGAGATGAATGCCGTTCCTGTGAGCCCATGGTGACACTAGGGCAAACACTCAGGTAAAGATCTGAGGAGCTGTCATGAAACTGAAGCATAGAACCTTGAACTGGTATATTTTGTCATCATTGTGTATGAACCTTAGATACTTCCTTGAAGACGGATGGATTGGGATCTGGAAGTATGCATCCTTTAGATCCAATGTGCACATGAAGTCTCTTGGTCGAACCGCCCGAATGACCGTGTCTGCCATCTCCATTCTGAACCGAGTCTGTTGAAAAAACTTGTTCAGAGGGAAGAGATCGATGACTGGTCTCCAGCCTCCAGTCTCCTTTTTCACTAGAAAAATTTGACTGTAAATGCCTGGGGACCCGTCTGCAATCTCTTGGAGAGCACCCTTCTGCAGCATGGTCTGGACTTCGGCCCTGAGGGCCAGCTCCTTAACGGATCCCTTCACATAAAAGATTAGATACACTGAATCCGAGTCAGAGGAGGGAGATATTGAATGAACAGGACGTGATACCCTAGAGCAATCACTTCGACCGTCCAGGGATCTACCCCGTGGAACTGCCGCCTCTGCCATTGCGCTACAGACATCTTCCCACAGGTGGTAGAAGAGGAATGCCATTCCTAGCAGGAAAGAGCACCTCGACCACTGCCCTTCGCTCTCCTCTTTCCTCTAAAGGACTTGTTCCCTTTCTGGCCTTTGCACTGAAAAGGCCACTTAGACACCTTAGTAAGTCCTGAGGACCTAGAGTTTGAGGAATGAGAAGGTGCTTGCTAACTGCAAGAAGACAAGGAAGGTCTTCCATTGAGCCTTGATGTCATAGCCCTATGGAGGAGAGAATCGTTTTCCTCCCTCGTTCAGCAGCCGTCTCTATTTATTCTGGAACAAAGAGAGAACACTCAAGGGTGGAATTTCTCAGCCGAGAGACTTCCCACTTCGGCACCTGGTTATGGAATTTCCCAATGACAGTATCCCTTCTCTTGAGTATAGCATTCACTCACAAGTTGACGACGTGGTGCAATAAGACTTGAAGCATTCGGGTACTCGACAAAAGGAAAGACTCCAAAGTCTTCCTGGCTGACTCCTTAGAAAGATCATGGAAGTGTACCCTGAAGCCCAAGGATCTTAACCATAGGTAGAGCCGCGAAGCCTCCTGCATGGCGTATTTCATGCCTCTCTCTATGTTAAGGAGCTCAACTGCCAAGAGGGAGGCCCTCAGAGAAGAGAGGGTTTGAGCCGGAAGGTACCTTCGTTAGAGATTCCATTGAAAGGTCGAGGGACATGGTTGAATGGGGTTCCCCTTCGGTCTCATAGCACTTCCTTTGAAGGACAAAAGAAAGTGGTAGAGACCGAGAGGAGAAACCTGCCATCAAGGAACTAGAAATACCGGCTATCTGGGCGCTAGCCTTCCTTTTGGCTGCCATCAAGCCTTTAGACCAGGGCAAAGCTGCACTAGTTCTAGGAGGCTTCTGGATATCAAAGATCTCATTGAGAACCATATCCTTACCACCCTGGGCGGTGGTAACAGGAGTTGACAGCCTATTAATGGCCCTCAAGCAGGAGAGGACTTGCCAAAAGGTATGTTCCGACTCACGTCTCTCTTGCTCAGAGTGAAAGTTTGGACTGGCTGCCTTTGGTAGATTTTCATCATCCGTATCCAATTGATCTTCTAACTCCAGGCTCAAGTCTAGAGCTTGGGGTAGGTCAAGGTCGTTGTGGAAAAATGCATCGGAAAAATACAAATTATTTCTAAATTTATTTCTCATCACTTTTATTGTTTAGGTTGTATTTGTACAATGCATTACTTTATTTCATATATTTTGTGCACTGTTTATTTTGGTTATCTCCAGTACATCACTAAAAATTCTTCTTTTCATTACAGAGTGACGGTGCCCTGCACCTAGCGGGTATCCTATGCTAGAAGATTATTGGAAGATGAAGATTGTCATAAAAAATGGTCAGTAGGATAAATTATCTGAATTAAGGAACCTGTATTGAAGCCTATTAAAGATTGGCAGCGAGAGCAATTAGGACTTCCCTCTGCTTTTGATGTCTCCGTTATTAGAAAGTAGTCGGAGATTTATGTCCAGACCTTATTGACTCACTGCATAGGTGGTGAAACTCAATGTTGTGCGGTTCTCCATTTACCTTGAAGATTTTTTGTGTCACCAGCTTGGAACTTTGTCTTGATTATGTTGACATTGACCAAAAAGGCTTTTTCTTGATCCTAACTGCCAAAGTTGGTTGCTGTTAACATTTGCGTTTTGCATCTGGAACCTGGTGGGATGATAATTTGATGGAGGATATTTGTAGTTTATTTTGGTTTTATGAGTAACTGCTTGAGTACTGTAACCTGTTCCTGATGATTTTTATTCATATGAGTGTAAAATATGTGAATGGTTTATTCTTTTAAAGCATTTTATAGTCCGGTTAGTGTAGGACTGAAGTGAAGAGGGATACTAGTTTTTATCTTGCAATAGAAATTTTCGTATTAGTGTACAACCTTTTTCCATCTTCATTTTCTAATAAATTTGTTTGCTGTTAATCCTTTTTCAATAAACTTCCTCATCTAAGATAGTTCCTGTTCCATCCTGAAGTTTTTTCTTTGAAATATTATTCTTTCCTCTCCTAATGTTTGTAGTGTTCAAATAACTTGAAATATAGCTGCCGCTATTCATATTGGACTCCAGGCATGCCAGTATTAAGTGAGAAGGCATACCTCTAGAATAATAGTAAATAACTACAGTTCTAGCTGGGTCCCATTGCCCAGTATAAAATCAAGGGGTGGTACCCAGTGCTCAATTCATCCTTGATTGTTTACTTTTTTTCCAAGATCTCTGGGTATTCCACTGTTTTATCTTTTTGTGCAGTGAACGTTGAAGTGTGGTCAGCATTCGGACAATAGGCAGTCTGTGCGGTACATCTGGCCACAGTCCGCAAACCGCTATATTGTCAACGGTACGTATCAATTAAGGGAACCGCCACAAGGAACTTTCTCTGAACCTCAGCCAAACGAGCATCCCTTGCTGCAGCATTCTTTGGTTTAGTCTTAGTGTCCTTAGACTTACTTCGCACAGGACGTTCCTCCACGGTGTTAGGAGGGGGAACTTGCGAGGGCTTCGAGACACCGGCAGCCGAAGCTTTGACAGTGAGAGCTGAAGGCTCCTCCTCAGGAGGAAGTAAAGAAATCGGACGCTGGTCCGGAGGCACTACCTCAATTTCTTAAGTGTTGAAGGGATGGATAGCTATCTCCCTGGACGAGCCAATGTCCCTACTCATCCTGGGGTGGATGATGTTGGCAGGAGGTGGTGTTACACCTCTCATCCTTCTCTTCTGCCTCTTAGTCATTAGTCATGCTTTTCCTTGCCTTAACCGGAGTAAAAAGCAGGGCATGTAAGAGTCAGAAGAAGGAGGACCCTCGGCACGAGACTGAGATAGTGATCTCCATGCCTTGCCCGACGTTGGTCTCCTTCTAGGGTCGAGACTCCCAAGAGACGAACTCAAAGAGGACTACTGTAAAAGGGATTTTTTGCAGAAACTCTGACTGGAGCAGTCGAAGGCCGTGGCGGTGGGGAGCCAAACCCAGAGACTTCTGTAGGGTACAGAGGAAGTTGCTAACCCATGCAGGAAGCTCAGAACCTTAAGGTAAGCCATGGGCTTCCCTTGAAGGTTCAGGAAGAGAATGTCCCCTAGAGGGAGCTCTGGAAGAAGCCTGGGTAGACGTAGGGGAGTGTCTTTGTTCCTTCAACGGAAAAGAGGACAATACGGGCTAATAATGACATTTGCGAACCTATTAGGAGGCTCTTTAACCATATCGAAAGGGTATAGGCCTGCCGCTGGAGGTGGTAGAAGCCGGAGGTGGAGGTGTTGGTACTGCACTTCCTTGCGGTTCCAAAACCTCTGCTCATGAATTGCTCGTGGAGATCTCTGATTTGCGCGCAAATTCGCAAGGGTCCCATGCAAAATTGCAAGTTTCGCGCGACAACATGAGTGATTCACAAGCAGAAGTCCTTGCAACAGGAGCACTAGAAGCCACACTGGAAGGGGAAGGTATAGCACATTCCTGCTGCAGCAAAGAAGCACCTACACCCGACAAAGTCGGTAGTGAGAGCCTCTGAGTAAGGGCAACCCTAAGTGTTGGAGAACGCGTCATATCGGGATACATTTCCGAGCGTTGCATAGGCGAATGCTTTTCTAAAACACCCCAGGGAATAAAAGACACTGGAGGTTGAAGGGCTACTTTTCAGGTCGTAGCAACTCTAGCACAGATTAACGATTTCATCATTTTTCGCTAAGAAAAATGCCTCTCAACACTTTAGGGGAGTTGTCTATGCTCATGAGGAGCTTCGAGCAGTCTTACCAACCCAGGGACCTCAAATCCCATGTGAGCCTTTGAGAAAGTCATCAGGCAGAGATCTGACTCTTACCTGTCTTTTTGCTATACTTAGCATCAGAGAAGAAAGTAGGCAAGCTGCACGAACTCTCTTATTTAAGTCACCCTTGCTGAAGGGTGGAAGGAGGTCTCCTTCAGTTTCTGCCACAATTCATAGCCAAAACCAAGAACCCGGTTGAGCATGACCCCAGATTTGAGACCTTTTCTATTCCCTCTCTTTGTGAGACTTTGTGAGATGATCTGTGAGGCATAAACCTAAGCCATAAAGTCATAAAGCATACACCTCGACTAATGAGAGGGTCGAGGTGCCAGTTAGAAACAGAGCTTACGATATCAGAGGTGTAAGTCCCACTATAGCTTTCAAAAGAAACCTGTCAATGGGCCAAGTAATGAATGCTGGAGTCTGGAAAAGACAGACCACGTTCATGGCCTTATACCTACGAGAGTATACCCACTAGTCCCTTGAAACCTTTGTACTTGGTCCTATGGTGGCTTCTCAAGTAGTTATGTAACCATCCCAGCTCATAAACAGGACAGAAAGCATCTCGCCTTTGGTAATATGTAGATGTAAGTCTGCAATGAATAGGAGAATGACTAACTCTCCTTCATTTTTCTGTCTCCCCTGTACTCTTGAGGACAAAGCGATCAAATTATTGCGTAATTCATCAGACCTGATGCTGGTAAGTTACACTTCTGAGCTCCATTCTTTAAAGTTAATGTATCTACCCAATCCTACCTAAACGAGGCAGAGGATGGTGGAATTTATACCAACTCATTGATCATTCTGCAGGTGTATGATTCCAAACTGATATCCTCTTATTGGGAAGGGTTTCTTTATTTGATCAATTAAATGCATACATGTACAGGCTAGGCCCTATCAGTCTTTTCATCCCTATGTAGGAGGTTGCTTGAGTCACCGCTTAGTTCCCAAGAGGTGGTCACTTCCAGGAAAGAAAATAACCATTGAATTTGAATCTAAGAGTACTTCCAAGCTACCAAGTAGTGTCTTCCCCTAATCAAAGAATGGGGGTTTGCATGTCGAGTAGGAACTCATCACAAATTTTTATAAAGTAATTTTTATTTATTCAAAGCTATACAATAGTCCTGGGCTGAAACATGAAAAGGGAGCTACACTGGTTGGGAAAGGGGGCAGTGTTCCTCCCCAGCATTCTTCATCAGTTAGTTAAGCACCTGTTAACAAATTTTAACGACCATCTCCAGCTTGCGGAGAATCAATCTTCCTAATAAAAAGACTCAGGTGTGTATAGCAAGGAAAAATATAAATTACTTAAATATATGATTTTTATGCATATATGAATACATGTGATTAGACACCTTCATATGAAACCAATAGATCCACTTAAACCAAACAACTAAGCCTTTCAAGTGTTGTTTCAACATGAAAAATATAATATTGTATTGAGGAGTAATTCACCCCTTCAAGTTACTAACATTCATATCCACTTACTATGAAAATTTTCCACGAACAGTACAGAGAGAAGAAGTACCCCATGAAATTGAAAAATCGTCCTTGAAATGTACTTGCCCATTCTAGTCTTTCTCTTTGACCTTGCAGTTCGACAGTCTCTAAAAACAACTGTCTGGAAAGCTCCTGAAAGAAAAACATTGAATAATAACATCGTGGCAATAAGTTCCTATTGGATAGGCTAAGATTCATGAATTTGAGATGGTTCATATTTAGTTACCTTTGTTCTAATTATGTTCATGCTGATACAGTTCCCATATACATGTCAGGCTATTCCCTATTTATTTGCATATTTAAAAAGCATAGTTAAAAAAAAATCAATTAAGGGGTTTTTACAAAGAAAAAATAAATCTTAAAAGTAATATGCATTTTTCTTAGTTATACAAACAAGAGTCCTTTAAAATTATAAATGTCTTCAGCAGAGCTGGAATGGCCAATGAAATAATTCACGAGGTAGAGCGAATGGTGAGAGCTGGCAATTAGCCCACCCACTTCCTGTCAAAGACTCTTCGCATTTGAATTTTAGCTCTGGACTGAGAGGGATGGTTTTAAGTCTGAAAGAACTTAGGTTTATAGAGCTAGTAAATAAACAAACTACTTTTACTATTCCTCTTTCATTCCTATTTTATCATAAGCCTATGCAAACTTTTCATCCTTTAAAATAGGGAGACTCACTTATTGCTGGGTAAGAAGTCCACCTACAAAGAAACTGGTAGGTTCTTTTTTTTCCCTGGAATATGACAGTCTACCTTGTCACATACCTGACTCAAGATGGCCAAGGGTAAATATTCATTCCACCAACCTCTCCCTCATAAAGGAGAATTATTAACTCATCCAGTCTAATAAGAATACCACTCAGAAATGTAGCTTGCCAGCAAATATGTCAGATCCAACATAACAGTATAAATGCTCCTAACTAAAGCAAGGGGAAGAAAAGAGGTAGCAGAAGAGCCAGTCATTCTACCTTTATTCTAGACTTAAACAGAGCAAGTTAGCATAGCCAAGATGTTTCCTGTCTGGTATAGGAGAAAGGCACCAGCTAACCATTGAAACATTACCACTAGAGAAGTGTTGGGTCCTTTGAATAGCCAGACAGTACTACATTGAATCCCTTTCTCTGTTTACCGCTCATTTCATCTTTGCCGACACATACAAAGAATAGTCTGGACTATTCTTTACACATTTTCCTCTTTCCTCATACACTCTACAACACTGAAATTACCAAACAATTCTTCTCTCAAGAGGTTAACTACTACACTGTAATTGTTAAGTGGCTACTTTCCTCTTGGTAAGGGTAGAAGTGACTCTTCAGCTATGGTAAGCAGCTCTTCTAGGAGGACAATCCAAAATCAAACCAATGTTCTCTAGTCTTGGGTAGTGCCATAGCATCTGTACCATGGTCTTCCACTGTCTTGGGTTAGAGATCTCTTGCTTGAGGGTACACTCGACCACACTATTCAATCTTGTTTGTCTTCCTCTTGTTACTTTGAAGTTTTTATTCATATGTAATTTTCAATTTCTATAGTTTATAAATGCACGATTCATCTTAATACTACATGTGTAATTGTTCTTAAACTTCTCTTGTAGTTTTTCCTTATTTCCTTTTTTCACTCTGCTATTTTTCCTGTTGACGCCCTTGGGCTGATTGCATCCTACTTTTCCAAATAAGGTTGTAGCTTAACTAATAATAATAATAATAATAATAATAAAAATAATATTATAAAAATAATAATAATATTACACAACTACTAGAGCCATCACCACCATATGACCGAGAACGAAAGTTTTGAAAGGAATTGTAGGTACACTCCCTGAATAAAAGGCTGAGAAGTTGTTTAGCACTTCCAAACTGCTTCATCACCCATCCAACTGCCAGATTCTTTGGAGTCTAAAGTGAGATCATTACCCCAAACTCGAGCTCCAGTTCGAGCTGGTACCTCGATCCACTTGAAGGTAAAAAAAAACATCCTCTTGACTGTATCTTGAAGCCAGAAAGAGTGTGCTGACATGCAAGTCTGAGATGTAGTCCTCTTCAAATAGCACAACTGAGCCCTCACAGGAAACAAAAGCATTTTCTCTTGATCATCATTAGATGCTTCGGGATGTGAGGGGATGGAGAAGGTTTAGGCCCTTTTTCATGTCTATGGGTTTTAAATTTGGTCACAAATTCAGGCACATAATTAACAGAGCCTTCAACGTACTAGGAAAAATAAGTGTGTTCGTGCAATTCCGCAATTTATATCGACACCAAAGCTACTGCTAGCAAATGGCCCTGTAAGTGTCTTCTCAAGGCTCATTATGGCTCATGTAAGATACCAGAAAAAAACTGGTCTTACTCAGGGGGCCTGAAAGACTGGGGAGGGTAAGAGTGCTTGAAACTATTCACAAGCATAAACAACTCCCAAGAGGAGAAGAGGTTATGCTCTTCTGTTGGAAGACAAGGCTAAATGATGAGCAGAAGCCCTCCACACTCGTGATTGTGAGGCGCTCCTTGGTGAAGACTGATGAGTAAGTCTGCGATCTTGGCTAAAAATGCTAAAAGATCGAGATACCAATTGGCATGTAGCTATCTGGGAGGAATCAGGATCCTCTGAGACCTGGCATCATTACCACTCAGTTGATCAGTCAGCAAATCAGCTCTACAGTGTAATTTGCCCCAATATGTGCATCTGCTTTGTTAACTTCCAAAACATAAGAATTTTATTCATTTATCTATAATTTTGGGCTATATAACTGAGCACTGGGGCCTCTGATGCCTTTCAGCACCCAAGTTTAACTGAAGGAAAACCCAGATTTGCACTATGAAGTAAAAGTCAGAGGAGGTTGGTCAGTAAGAAGTAAAAAAGGAAGTGGAAATGGAGGTAAAGTACACGGGTATATAGAAAATGCAGCTAGGGGCCAAAGCACTGATGCAATTTTACGGATACTACTCCTCCGTTTGTTGATATAAGCTACACGAGTAGTGTTGGTGCAGATCAACACTACTGAATTCTTCCTCAAACATTCTTGGAATGCCTGTATTTCCAAAACATACATGCAGATGCATTTCTTCTGCTGACCACACATATGATGCAACCTGGTCACCTACTGCAGTTGAAAGCCTCACCCCTCCTTCAATGCACCTGTGAACAGACACATGTATGAAGGTGGAGAGTTGAGAAACTTCTTTGGTAATTTCTGGAAGCCAACTAGTGATTCTCCAACACCACTACAAGGCCTATGAATTCCCTGAGGAATGAACTTTTCCAACTAGGAGGAGTGTCCGAGACTATTTGCCAGCATCGAGCTGGAACTACCATTCGGAGAGAAAGCTGTGCTACCTCTCTGAGCTTGCTGATGTGATCATCTCATGGAAAAAATCTCGCTGCTGCTATGTCTATCAACATGCCTAGATACTTCAACCTCTGCTTGAGTGCAAGATTCAACTTCTTCCAATCTATCACAATCCTAAAATTGTGAAAAAAGGAGAGTACTGTAATTTATCTTGATCATGTAAGAACTGACTCTCTGAAGAGGCTAGAATCAACCAATCTTCGGGACATATCAAAAGACGTAGTCCATAGGAAAGACCGAAGCTTTTCATACCCTGGAAGGGGTAGATGGAATAAACTATGCCTTTGCAAAAAGAAAAAAAAAAAAAAAAAACTTTGCCTTCCATCAGCATGAGCACAGTGAACATACAGAGAGCAATGTACTGGACTTGAACTGGTACACCGTTACACTAAAGAAATTGAGGTACTTCTGAGAGAACCAATGAGCATTTGGAAGTATGTATTCTGTAGATCTACTGGATGCATTAAGTCTCTTTTTCTGATTGAACTCAGTAAGATTCAAACCAGTATATATTAAATCTGATTACTGTGCAAACTGTATACTGCACTATATACTGTATGCGTAATTATAGATTTGTGGAAAACATCAAGTGAATCTACTTTATTTACAAGCATTTTGATTTGCAAGCTTGCTCACAGAACAACTCATATACCGAAGTACAATTTCATATAATTTCCAACTTGGGCTATGCTATATTATTGATATAAAATCATATCAAGCAACAAACAAAATACATATATTAATAATCTAACATAACCAATACCATGCTGGGTAGGAGCTAGAGAATGGTTGTCATACGTGATGGAAAATTCATTACTAAAACAATGTAAAAGACCAAATAGCAGTGCCTGTGATAACAATGCAGTATCAACTAGCACTAAAATTAGGTAACAAATGATTAATTTGGAACCTAATTGACTGTACAGTAACCCACAACCAAACAAACATATGCATACTAAGCGTGCATCCAGAAGGTGGAAAGACTGCCAGTCCAACATCGGTGGGGTTAGACTACTCTGAAACCCCCACAACTCTTCACTCCAGTGTTTTCCATCAGCTGATCCTGCTATTGTTAGCTATCTAGGTTGTGAATGCAATAAGAATGCTTGCATTTAGATTATCAATTTAATTAGTATTTTATAATCTATTAATTAATTTTACTCACATTATGGTAACCAACCATTTGAAGTTAATTTTTTTTATGTTTTCAGTCAGGTGAATGCTTTAACTAGCAAGTATCTATCCACAATATACCAATTGATGTAAAAAAAACAGTCATTTGTTCTTAATATGTAAAATAGTTTTAAAAAGTGATCCATTTACATTGCATTTGATTTCCCTTACCTTTAAAGACCAACCATCTAAAGTATGTTTTCGCATCAGTACCCGTTCTTGTTACGTACATATGTATTTTTTAATAGGCCGTTAAACTAAACCATGAGGTTTACTGTACTTGATAATTATACAATGAAACTATCAAACATTATCAATAAAGAATATGCAATGTATTTAATACAAACTTTTGAAAAGTAGCTAGAAGTCCTTAAATAAGAATGTTAATCTTAATTAAGCCTGTAATAAGTCATTTCACCTTTTAAGTTAAAACAGCTGGCATACAGGACTTCACTTGCAGTGGCGAGAAAAGATGAGTTACTGTCTCTAAGTACTTTCCACCCTTTCTGTATTATTTTCATGTCCATTGTTATCATATGCCCTTCCTTAATGGAACCAGAAGTATAACTACTAATTTTGCACTTACTACCAACCATCTTGATTACAAATAGTTTATAATTTTACAATTTCTTTACAAAAGAATAACCGGTTAGTACTGAATTAATTAAAAATTTGTTTAGAGATTGGGCACATCACTGAAGCAGATATCATGAAACATAGGATAGTCTTCAGTGCACCGACAAGCATGAGAGTGGCAAACTAACCTACTATACTGCTTAGTCATGCGATTTGAAATTCAGTTGTAATTTTCAGTTTGTAATGAATAAATTTTTTAATAATTATTTTTGCACAAGTTTGCATAGTTGGAAATCCATTAGTTTGACATCCATATGGTGAGGGGTTATTGTACCAAAAAAAAGTTGAGGGATAAATTTTAAAACTTCTCAAATCCTTATTCTTAAACAAAATAAGAAGACATGGTTTCCAGAAGTAAACAAATGCCAGGGTAAGCATTGTCTTCAGCATTAGTAGTGATTCTCAATGGGTGACGTGCCATTCGAGTAGACAAATTCAGTATTGCATTAGAGGTGCTCTGATAAGTATGTTAGAATCTGAACCCATTGGTCTCCGTTATGCACATTGAGTTCGTGCCTTGCACATTGGTATCTGAACCCATTGGTCTCCGTTATGCACATTGAGTTCGTGCCTTGCACATTGGTAAACTCACCCCAGGGTAGGGTAGACATTTCTTTAGTATATCATGTAATATTGGATTTTATATCTAGTTTTTACAAAAATGCTCTTATGGAACAACACAGCACCATAACTCCAAAAGTATTATTAAAACTGGTATGAATTTTCAGAAACTTTCTACAAAAGAGTGAGTTGGTATTAGACTAATTACCCCTTCACTACGAGGCAGCAGCGCCACCCTCGGTAGCTATACTGTATATGAGATTTGTCACTATCGGATATAGTGTACATGAACACTTACTCCATAATAACCTATATTTCAATGTTTATTTGTTTTACTGCTGATTACATAATAAATTTGTCAAAAGTTTGCTTTACTGTATATTCTATTTCATTTCACTTCAAACAACCAAAATATTTTTTCCATTCATTGTGAAGTGATTATACAATATTTTTTCCAAAAATTTCTTTTATATCATTTTTGAATAAAGGTAAAGTGCTGTGATTTTGTGTGTAAAAAACTTGTAGAGACTTTATATAAATTTATTTGATTGACAAAAAGTTAATTTGTTCTTCTGTTATTCCACCTTGCATGTGACTAACACTGTAAACTGGATAATTACTGTTTCAGGTATTTCACAGGCTTTGAAATATGTTATTTTCATTAGTAAAATAAATTTTTGAATATACTTACCCGATAATCATGTAGCTGTCAACTCCGTTGCCCGACAGAATTCTACGGGAGGGATACGCCAGCTATCACTATACTAGAAGGGGGTGTACTCACAAGCGCCACCTGTGGCCAGGTACTACAGTACTTGTTGTTGTCGCCACCTCACTTTTTCCTCGGTCCACTGGTTCTCTATGGGGAGGAAGGGTGGGTCAATTAAATCATGATTATCGGGTAAGTATATTCAAAAATTTATTTTACTAATGAAAATAACATTTTTCAATATTAAACTTACCCGATAATCATGTAGCTGATTCACACCCAGGGGGGTGGGTGAAAAACCAGTGTACAAGACTAAAGGATAGCTAAGTATCCCGTATTTCATATAATCAGTTATCCACAATAACAATGAAATAATAAGTACCTGGTAAGGAAGTCGACTTGAACCGTTACTCTGCCTTTAATAAGATCGTCTTCCTTACTGAGCGCAGCGTTCCTCTTGGAAGGCTGAATCAACTCAAAGGTGCTAAAGTATCAAGGGCTGCAACCCATACTAAAGGACCTCATCACAACCTTTAACCTCGGCGCTTCTCAAGAAAGAATTGACCACCCGCCAAATCAACAAGGATGTGGAAGGCTTCTTAGCCGACCGTACAACCCATAAAAAGTATTCAAGAGAAAGGTTAAAAGGTTATGGGATTATGAGAATGTAGTGGCTGAGCCCTCGCCTACTACTGCATTCGTTGCTACGAATGGTCCCAGGGTGTAGCAGTACTCGTAAAGAGACTGGACATCTTTGAGATAGAATGATGCGAACACTGACTTGCTTCTCCAATAGGTTGCATCCATAACACTCTGCAGAGAATGGCTCTGTTTGAAGGCCACAGAAGTAGCCACAGCTCCCACTTCATGTGTCCTTACCTTCAGCAAAGCAAGGTCTTCTTCCTTCAGATGAGAATGTGTTTCTCTAATCAGAAGCCTGAATAGTAAGAAACTGAGTTCTTAGAACTTGGAAAAGAAGGTTTCTTGATAGCACACTATAAGGCTTCTGATAGTCCTCGAAAAGGTTAAGACCTTTTTAGAAAGTACCTAAGAGCTCTAACTGGGCAAAGTACTCTCTCCAGTTCATTCCCCACCAAGTTGGACAGGCTTGGGATCTCGAACGACTTAGGCCAAGGACGTGAAGGAAGCTCGTTTAGCAAAAACCGAGCTGCAAGGAACATGTAGCCGTTTCAGATGTGAAAACAATGATCCTGCTGAAGGCGTGGATCTCACTTACTCTTTTAGCTGTTGTCAAGCACACGAGGAAAAGAGTTTTTAACGTGAGGTCCTAAAAAGAGGCTGATTGGAGAGGTTCAAATCTTGATGACATAAGGAACCTTAGGACCACGTCTAGATTCCAGCCTGGAGTGGACAACCGACGTTCCTTTGAGGTCTCAAAAGACCTAGGGAGGTCCTGTAGATCTTTGTTGGTGGAAAGATCCAAGCCTCTGTGGCGGAAAACCGCTGCCAACATACTTCTGTAACCCTTGATCGTAGGAGCTGAAAGGGATCTTACTTTCCTTAGATATAACAGGAAGTCAGCAATCTGGGTTACAGTGGTACTGGTTGAGGAAACTGCATTGGTCTTGTACCAGCTACGGAAGACTTCCCCTTGAGACTGATAGATTCCGAGAGTGGATGTTCTCCTTGCTTTGGCAATCGCTCTGGCTGCCTCCTTCGAAAAAGTCCCTAGCTCTTGAGAGTCTTTCAAAAGTCTGAAGGCAGTCAGACGAAGAGCGTGGAGGATTGGGTGTACCTTCTTTACGTGAGGTAGACGTAGAAGGTTCACTCCTAGAGGAAGAGTCCTGGGAATGTTGACCAGCCATTGTAGTACCTCTAAGAACCATTCTCTCGCGGGCCAGAGCGGAGCCAACCAACGTCAGCCGTGTCCCTTGCGAGAGGAGAACTTCTGAAGTACCCTGTTGACAATCTTGAACGGCGGGAATGCATACAGGTCGAGATGGAACCAATCCAGCAGAAAAGCATCCACGTGAACTGCTGCTGGGTCTGGAATCGGAGAACAATACAACAGGAGTCTCTAGGTTATCGAGGTAACGAACAGATCTATGGTTGGCTGACCCCAAAGGGCCCAAAGTCTGCTGCAAACATTCTTGTGAAGGGTCCACTCTGTGGGGATGATCTGACCCTTGCGGCTGAGGTGATCTGCCATGACATTCATACCGCCCTGAATGAACCTCGTTACCAGCGTGAGCTTTCGATCTTTAGACCAGATGAGGAGGTCCCTTGCGATCTAGAACAACTTCCACGAAAGAGTCCCTCCCTGCTTGAAGATGTAAGCCAGGGCTGTGGTGTTGTCAGAGTCCACCTCCACCACTTTGTTAAGCTGGAGGGACTTGAAGTTTATCAAGGCCAGAATAACCGCCAACAACTCCTTGCAATTGATGTGAAGTGTCCTTTGCTCCTGATTCCATGTTCCCGAGCATTCTTATCCGTCCAAAGTCGCACCCCAGCCCGTGTCTGATGCGTCCGAGAGGAGACGGCGGTCGGGTTTCTGAACAGCTAAAGGTAGACTTCCTTGAGAAGAAAGCTGTTCTTACACCACGCGAGAAGACCTTCTCTCTTCGGAAACAGGAACTGAGATCGTCTCTAGCGTCATGTCCTTTATCCAGTGAGCAGCTAGATGATACTGAAGGGGGGGGAGGTGGAGTCTCCCTAACACGATGAACAGGGCCAGCGATGAAAGTGTCCCTGTTAGACTCATCCACTACCTGACTGAGCATCGGTTCCTTCTCAGCATGCTCTGGATGCATTCTAGGGCTTGGAAGATCCTTGGGGCCGACGGAAAAGCCCGAAAAGCTCGACTCTGAAGATCCATACCCAGGGAGACAATGGTCTGGGGTGGGACGAGCTAAGACTCCTCAAAATTGACCAGGAGGCCCAGTTCCTAGGTCAGATCCATAGTCCATTTGAGAATCTCCAGACAGCGACGACTTGTGGGAGCTCTTAAAAGCCAGTCGTCTGACGGAGCCGGACACAAGATCATGGTACTGCTGCACAGTCTGTGAACTGTCAACCATGGGGAAGCGAGGAAGTACAGTGACAACCCGAAGCTGTCTAGACTGTCTGGGTCGTACAGACAACTCCTTATCGGGTTGCTAAGGTTGCCGTACTGCGTCACAACAAGTCACTCCTGCTGGTTGTTGAACGTCTTCCCAGTGACACACTGACTCCGTAAACAAAAAGTCCTCTAACAAGGACTAAGTTTGGACTGCATGTCTTGCAACACAGCTCAAGGACTATGGGAGCAGGTGTGGTAACAGACGGGATTAGCGACTGAAGTGGGACCATTACCTTCCCTGGAAGCATGTTATGCTTAAATAAAAGTCCATAGGAGGCTACGCAGCTAAAGGCTCCTCTCCAAATGACAGAGTCCTCAAGGGAATATCAGAAGGAGGGAGAAAAGCACTTTCTCATCTACAGGGACCATATCCGAGAAAAGCTAAGTTCTCTCAGTGAGGGTTACACTGTGCAAACGCAGCAGACTAGAAGGCAACGTTAAGAAACTGCTTGACAGTCTAGTGAGTTGGCAACAACCAAAGATGTGTGACTGAGAAGCATGCGGTAAGGTATGCAGAGCCTGTTGTATGCAGAGCATGCTGTAAGCAGAGCATGCTGTATGCAGAGCATGCTGTATGTAGAACATGCTGTAAGGTAAGCAGAGCGTGTTGCATGGCGTGTAACATTTCTCAGAAATTCCATGACCAGTGCTAGAGTGAGTAATATCGCATTACCGTCCATTGAAAGTGCACGTGTCGAGGGAATTGATTTAGACTGTTTTGTTGATGAATTTGATAGCCGGCATGATAATCGTAGAATTAAGCTACACTAAATGTACTATAATCTACTTCACCTCCGGAAAGGGAAACTCGCCCTGTTGGCAACACTGCATTACTACATGCATGCTTGCAAGGGGTTTAATATCAACATAATATTACCTTACATTCATAACTCATGATTTTTGCCATATTTTGCGATTTGTTAAAAATATATTGCAAGGAATACAAATATATTTTTAAATAAGTAATACAAATAACCTCCATTATCATAATGTTTGAAAATGGAGGTAAGGTATGCTGAACAGCAGAGTCAGAACGAGCTGGAACAACAATAGTTGTGGTTTCCTCTTCAAGACTCTGTTGAGGGAACACCTGAGGCTCAGTCTGCAAAGGCTGATCAAAAGAAGTAGCAGAAGGTAGGCGCATGGGTGGAGGAGGCTGACTCCTGGCATGAGTGGCTGAACTCAAGGGTTGCGCTTGCTGAGTGGTTGGCGGAAGCGCAGTAGCAAGTTCCTGAGGAACGAGTTGAGGTTCCTGCGGTGTGAGCTGAGAGCGATGAGGTAGTGGCTGCGCAGAACGCAGTAAATGTCTCGCAAGTTGAGGCTCCTGAGGCGCAAGGCTAAGGTGTTGAGGTGCTTGCCTTGAGGAGGGTTGAGCTCGCTGCAGCGAGAGCTGAGGAGACTGACTCATGGATGGGAGAGGTTGTTGTACCTCAAGCGAGTGTTGCCTCACTGGTGGAACAGCAAGTGGAAGCGGAGGAAGAGAGGTATAAGCCTCCTGTTCCCATTGCTGAGGTTGCCTTAAGGAAGGCGGAGGGAGCTGCACACCACTGGGATCAGTAAACTCATAACGTGGCTCAACATCGTACACCTGGCAGGCGGTACTGCGGTCAGGCGGAGCGAGCGCAGGCGGAGGGAGCGCAGGCGGAGCGAGCGCAGGCGGAGCGAGCGCAGGCGGAGGCGCAACCTTCTCAGCCCGACACTCACGCATCAAGACCGAAAGTTGTGACTACATGGACTGCAGTAGAGTCAACTTGGGGTCGGCAGACACTAAAGTCTGCTGAGGTAAAGCCTTAACAGCAGAGATCTGTTGCGGCAGAACCTTACTCCTCTTAGGCGGAGTGCATTCAACTGATGACTGCGGCGAGTCAGAGCTTTGAACTCTAACTTCGTACGTCTGGCATAGGTCTGGACTTTACGTTTAAGAGGTCTTGAGACCTGAGACCAGCGTTTTCTCCCCTAAATTTCTTCTGCAGACGAGCAAAATAAGGGCTCAATCGTCTGCGGGTGGGAGTGACGGTCTCTGTAAGACACGCCCGCAACCACCGAGGATACTTCTGTGCGCCGATCAAGGCCTGCCGAACCCTTTTGCCCTTCGACATTGCTTCTCCCCTGGGCTTGGGAGCTTGCAAGAGGTCCCGGACTGGGAGGACGACTGGCACGCACAGAAGTACCCTCACGCACAACACTGACACACTTTGCGCTAATCACTTATCACTTTGATTTTCTGTTTGCACTTATTTCACTGAACTCGAAACTTTAAGTGGTTTGTACCTGAAACACGCAATTCTATCCTTTCTTAAAAGTTAGTAATTGCGAAAACAGAATTACAATGTAACAGAAAAATCTAATGAAAGATAAATAATTCAGTGGCTGGAAAGAGACTAAACACTAGATCACTCTAGAAACGTTTACCTTCTTCCCCTAAAGAGACTAGGGAGAAGAGCAAAAACGATAACAACGTTACTCGCTTGAATGAAACGTTTATCCTCCTCTTTCTCCCTCCGTCTCTATCTCTCTCTCTCTCTCTCTCTCTTGACTTAGAACCTGAGAGAAGAGCCCAATCATATATATCGTTAAAACATATTATTGTTAAAGGAAAAAACTGAAATATTTCCCAAAATGAAAAGTTCCTTTATTAGAATTAAAACCATTAAGTTAAGAAAGAATGAACAAAACGCTAGACACGGTTACTCTTACTGCAACGTGACACCGTGAAAATTCTTTCTCTATCGTAACGATAGAGCGCAAGTTGAACGTTCTGAACGTCAACAACTGCAGAGACAAAACAAAACGTTAGTTCAACTTTGAAAACAGTACGAGACTATCAAAGAAATTCTTTCAAAGACATTAAAATAGCATAATATGTTAACAGGTAAAACCGAAATGACGGGCTCAATGTTAATTAACTTCGGTACCAAGAAAAGACCGCCTACTATTAGGAAAGGTCGAATATAAACAAATATAAAAATTAATTTTAATAAGTTTATAATAAAAGTAAGTTAATCGAAGAGGCCTATAAAAGGCGGAGAGATATAAAATAAATCTATAACAAAACTAAGAAAGAGAGTCTATACTCTCTTAGACACCAACACTTCCGTCTAAGGGAAGGGTCGGCCATTTAAAGGTGAAAGAGAGTTCATACTCTCTTCGTCACCATAAAAATTAAATTAATTCCAAACGCTAGCTAAGCTAACAAAGAAGTTTCCAGTATAGCGAATAGCTGCAAATTTAGAGAAATACTTCACCAAACCGTGAACAATACTCCAAAATCATAAGCGTATCCAAGAACGTCTAGCCGGAAGCACGACAGAGGAAAAAGTGAGGTGGCGACAACAACAAGTACTGTAGTACCTGGCCACAGGTGGCGCTTGTGAGTACACCCCCTTCTAGTATAGTGATAGCTGGCGTATCCCTCCCGTAGAATTCTGTCGGGCAACGGAGTTGACAGCTACATGATTATAGGGTAAGTTTAATATTGAAAAAGGGAATGCATATGTAAAAATCATGACAAATACTGCATAGAATGTCAATAAATGGAAATAATGACAGTATGCTAAGGTTTACTCATGAAAACAATGAACAATCATCATCATCTCCTCCTATGTCTATTGATGCAAATGGCTTCGGTTAGATTTCGCCAGTCATCTCTATCTTCAGCTTTTAAATCAATACTTCTCAATTCATTATCTCCCACTTCCCACTTTATAGCCCTCAGCCATGTAGGCCTGGGTCTTCCAACTCTTCTAGTGCCTTGGTGAACTAATCTCTCTTGGGAAGTGCAAAAAACATGCTCAAACTATCTCCATCTACCCCTCACCATGATCTCATCCACATATGGCACTCGAGTATCTCTCTTATAGTTTCATTTCTAATCTTGTCCTGCCATTTCACTTCCAATATTCTTCTGAAGGCTTTGTTCTCAAATCTACAATATCTGTTGAGTATTATTTCATTGTCATACAACTCATGTCCATATAGAAACACCGATCTCACTAATTTCTATACGTAATTTCAGGCAATTTGATTTCTATATTTTACTTCCTAGCCATTGTCTGATTTGCTTTTTTCAAACTTTCATTAAACTTAAATTCTAAAGATATTGACCAACACTACTATAAAATATATTATATATCTAAGACATGAAAATTATATAATTTTTGTGGAATAGTTGAGAAAATAAGAAAAAAAAAAGTGTTATGTTCATAGCTATCAGGGTTGCAAATGTGATCAATGTTACAATATTGAGGAAATATCCTAAGATATCTGAAAATGCAAGTAAATAATGTAGGAAATTGGAAATTTATGAAAAAATAAGAATAATAAATATATGGATTGAGATATTTTCATGTAATCATTTATAGTATGCAGATAATCCGGTGTGATCTTAGATATAAGAGTGTGATGGAATTCAACCAAACAGCTTTCAACAACTTGCATGACTGGTGTTATGGGTGGGAGTCTGAGAGGGAGAACCGCGAATGGTTGAAGAATGAAACATAAAGTTGGAGTTTACAGAATGCTTTCTGTATAATTTGTATACGTTTAACAACATAGGAAAACAATAAAATAGCCCTTATGTAATAATGAACGAAGACTAGAATCGCAAGTGTTTCAGTTGGTGGTGGGGTAAGATGTGATGATTCCTATGACTCTAGGCTGTGGGTGTCAGGGGGGTGTGAATAATTCCTCAGGTAGGGAATGTTGCCATTGGGCCGAAAGAGTAATGTGATTCTACATGGTAATATAAAAACAGACTAAATTAGATCTTAGATGATCATGAATAAAGGCTAGAATCCCAAAGACTTTATTGGATGGCTGAAGAAAGAAGGAGGGCCTAATATCAAGGAGGGGAAGAGTTTTTCAGTGAAATTTCTTAAGTTTGATTAGTAACCATGTGCTGTATGCTGTTGTAGGATATACTTTCTTAGTGAAATTTCTTAAGTCTGATAAGTAACCATGTGCTGTACGCTTTTGTAGGATATACGAGTGATTTCAACTCCCTCATGGTCTACCGTATTTCCCGTGTCATAAAACGCTACAAGTGGTAATACACACCCTTAAATTAGTAAAGCAGTTTTTGAAAAAAAAAAAAAAAAAAAAAAAAAAAGAAATTGAGGATTTTACAAGCAATTCCTAGTCAGCAACTCTAGTGAGATTTTTGTCTGTATTATAAAATGTTCAAGTTAACATTAATTAACTGCTGCCAGTTATCCCAATTTTATTACATATACATAAGAGAAACCACTAAACCAGTTATAATTGCCACCACAACAACACATTTAGTGTTTGGTGTTTCAAGTGTTGTTTACATGAAAGCAGTGTTGCAAAATGACAAATTCGGAGATAATTTGTATTTTTCTTAACGATACAAACCTTTAATTATTTATTAGGGGTAATCAGTGAAGCTGAAAGGACGAGCCATTAAAATTTAGCAAGGGTTATATACCCAACCCGCTAGTTAATGGGTGGTAGGGGGATAGCGAGCTACCCCTCCCACTCACACACCTATGATTGAGCTCACTTTGTTTGGAGGTAGGACTTCAAGGGGAATAGGGTTGGCGGGTAAGTTTGTATAAATAGCTGAAATTTTGTATCATTAGGAAAAATACAAATTAACTCTGAATTAGTCATTTGTTCTGTAACTGGAATATAAACCTACGCTATTTATTAGGGGTGAGTCACCCAATTAGGACGGTGGAGGTCACTGCCAAACTGGCTTTTTGGCTTACCCGGGGGCTCCTTATTTTGAATAGGTAGGTACCAAAAATAAGGAGTCCCTACACCTCGCTAAACCTAGCTACGCAAATTCTGTGGCCTACGCAAGCTATGTGTTGAGATAAGCCGTGTCACAGTCAAGGTAAAGTTATTCCGAGTCTTTGAAGGAAAAATTATTGTAACAGAAACTTTCCAATACCACCTTAGTAGGGTTTGGGGACACAACAGAAATGGCACAATACTAGGTACACAAGAGAGAATGGTTTATCTGCAGTGGTTTGAGGTCAGCTTGTGCAGAGAACCCAGGTTACTGCTTTCCCCAAGAGAGGGGAGGATGAAGAAAAGAGTAAGAACCAGTCATATCTTTTCATTAATGCACACAAACACTGGGTAACAGTGCCCTCAACCTTCTGTTACTTGTCCAATAAGGAGCTTGATGTATCATATCAGCTGTTGTGCAGCCACCATAGGGCCGATACAGAATGTATCGAGCCTCCTGTGGGTCACGTCTTGCAGGTGGTGGGCTGTGAAAGTAGTTCGACGTTTCCACACTCCAGCCTGTAGAACCTGCATCACTGAGAAATTTCTTTTCAAGGCCAGGGACGTAGCTACACCCCTGACATCGTGGGCTCTGGGGCAACATGAAGGAGGAGGATCTGGATTCAAGGCATGGTCTATGATCTTGCAAATCCAAGCAGAGATAGTATTCTTGGTAATCCTCCTCTTGTTTCTCCCTGTGCTGATGAAAAGTGAAGGCACACGGGGAGGAGCTGCTGTTGTTCTTCTGAGGTAAATCCTCAACCTCCTCACTGGGCAGAGTAGATGATGATCACGGTTGTCTGTTACAGAGAGGAGACTCGAAATCCGGAAGGAGTCGAATCGGGGATCCACCACTCCCCGGATTCTGAGTCTTGGCAACAAAATCAAGGACGATGCCGAACATTACCTCTCCCCATCCCCTTGAATGGGCGATGTCGTATGAGAGACCATGAAGTTTGCTGACTTGTCTGGCCAAAGCCAAAGCAAGCAAGAACACTGTCTTCCAAGTCAAGTGGCGAACTATTGCCTGGTGTAGTGGTTCGTAGGGAGGTCTCTTTAGAGACCGGAGAACTCAAATCACGATCCATGGGGGAGGTCTCACTTCCGACTGAGGACAGATAATTTTGTAACTCCGTACGAGTAAGGAAAGTTCTAGCGATGAGGAAAGGTCAATTCCATTCAGTCTAAGGGTGAGGCTTAAGGCTGAGTAATAGCCTTTTACTGCCGAGACTGAAAGACGCATTTCTTCACACAAATACACGAAGGACTCCGCTATTGCAGGTAGACTGCTGCTGATGACTTCCGCAGATATCCAGACATCCTGTTTGCAACTTGCTGCGAAAATTCTCTCTGAGTGAGGAGATGCTAGATAGTCTCCAGGCGTGAAGTCATAGCAAAGCTACGACTTTGTGGAAGATGTTGGCAAGTAGTTGTCTGAGTAGTTCGTGTCATGGAGGGAGTTCTCTTGTAGACTTTGTCAGGAGTTGTAGAAGGTCAGGAAACCATTTCGCATGAGGGTCATTGAGAGGTTGACCGATTTTTTGGCCTTGTTGAGTACCCTCCTCATCAGACAGAACGGGGGAAAGGCGTAAACGTCAATGTTGTCCAACCGTTGTTAGATGCATCTTGCCAGAGAGCCTTGGGGTTTAGGACTGTGGAGCAATACAATGGAAGCCTGAAGTTCAGGGCCGTTCCGAAGAGATCCACCGTCGGAGAACCTTACAAAGTCAGGACCTTGTTGGCTACTAGATGATCCAAAGACCATTCGGTACTCACTATCTGAGATGCTCTGCTCAGGTTGTCAGCAAGCACATTCCTCTTGCCTGGAATGAAGCGTGCCGATAGTGGTATCAAATGAATCTCGGCCCATCTCAGCATCTCTACTGCTAGATGGGATAGGGGCTGTGAAAAGGTACCTCTTTGCTTGTTGATGTAAGCCACTACCGTGGTTTTGTCGCTCAACACCACCACCACTGAGTGGCCCGCCAGGAACTGATGGAACTATTGAAGGGCCAGAAAGACGGCCTACATCTCTAAGAGATTTATGTGGAGATATTTTTCTGACACTGACCATAGGCCTGAGATCGCATGGTGCAGCACATGGGGACCCCATCCTTTTTTTTTTTTTTTTTTGAGAACAGCATCAAATCTGGGGGGAGGACGAGAAGATCTACGCCCTTCCGCAGATTCTCATCTGTCACTCGTCATTCGAGGTCCGTCTGTTCCGCTGGTCCCATGGGGATCAGGGTGTCCGGGGAGTTGAAAGCTTGATTCCACTTGGACTTGAGCCGCCACTGGAGGTATTGAATTCTGAGGTGGCCGTTGGGAACTAGACGGGCCAAGGATGATAGGTGCCCAAAGAGGTGTAGTCACTTCTGGGCTGGAAGTTCTCATCTGAGAAAGGGTCTTGCGACCTTTCTCAGCCTCATTATCCTGTCATCTGATGGGAAGGCTTTGTGAAAATTGGTGTCTATAATCATGCCTAGGTATACCAGTCTTTGCAAAGGAAGCAGGGAGGACTTCTCAAAGTTTACCATGATCCCCAGATCTTGGAAAAGCTTCAGAAGTTTGTCTTGGTGTTGAAGAAGGGTTGACACCGAGTCTGCTAGGATCAGCCAGTCATCCAAATAACGGAGGAGACGGATGCCGATCCTGCGTGCCCAAGATGGTACTAGGAAAAACACTCTCGTGAAGACTTGGGGTGCTGTGAAAAGACCAATGCACAGTACCCTGAACTGGTATTTTCTGTTGTCTGGGCTGAATCTTAAGTACTTCTTGAAGACAGATGGACTGGGATCTGGAAGTACGTGTACTTTAGGTACAGTGTGCACAAGAAGTCCTGTGGTCTTATCTCTTGTCTGAACGTGTGTGCCGTCTCCATGCTGAACGGAGTTTGCTTGACAAAGTCATTCAGAGCTGAGAGGTCGATGACTAGTCTCCAGCCTCCAGATGCCTTTTTCACAGGAAAAAATTGACTGAAGAAGCCCGGGGATTCGTCGAGGACCTCCCGGAGAGCTCCCTTCTTCAACATGGTCTGGACTTCTGCCCAATGGGCTAGCCCTTTTGCTGATCCCATTGCGAAGGAGTCTAACGACACTGGATTCCTGATCAGGGGAAGATGGCGTGAAGGGGACGTGATAACCTGAACAAATCACGAGGACTGTCCAGGGATCAACCCTGAGTTGCTTCCACCTGTTCCAGCAAATTTGCAGGCCTCCCCCCAATGGTGGACAAGCGGGGGGAGTGTCTATCCTAGCGTTTGAGGCCGCTCCCTCTAGGATATTTTCCTTCCCTAGAGGACTTTGTGCCTTTCCTGTCCTTGGTCAGAAAGGGCTTTTTAGACCCCGTCTTCTTCGCTGTCGTCTTGCTCGTCGAGGTCTTGGCTGGGTTTGGCTGCTGAGGAGCTGGTGATTTGTAGGGCCTGAAAGTTAAGGCCCTATGGTGGGACTTCCATCTCTCTGCAGCCTAGCAATCTCGGCATTAGGGACCTGCTGATGGAACCTCTCAGATACAGCCTCTCGACATTTCAAGATGGTATTTGCCCACAAGTTTGAGACTTGGTGGGCCAGAAACTCAATGGTGCAAGTACCCGAGAGGAGCAAGGTTTACATAACCTTCCTGGTACTTTCTTTGGAAAAATCCTCGGTCCCTACAAGGATTCTCAAGGTCCCCCACCAAAGATCAAGCCACAAAGTAGCCTGCATGGTATACTTCATGACCTTCTGATTAAGGATCTCTGCTGCCAAGAAAGCAACCCGACGGCTGAAGAATCTCCCTATACAGTACCCGTCATAAAGAATTGCCGAATTTAAAAAAGGCAAATCATTTTGACGCAAATCGGTCGACCCTGTAATTATGGGTAAAAAATCGCATGGGACAAATTGACTAATTGGCTACTCAAGTAGAGCTTCCGTCGCTACGTGCCTGCTACCAGACTTCAGGCAGTGCTCTCTGTGGTCTTGCCAGGTGCGGTTGTGTGTTCTTGCCTGTCGCAGCAGGTCCCCTTTTACCGTCGCATTTTTCTGTGTTCAGTGTTTCTGTTCGTGTTTGTAGTATGTCTACAGGGTATACCTCCATTGAAAATCGTGCTCGAGTGATACAGCTTCACGAGGAAGGATTGAAAACAGGTGTGATTAGTGCGAAAACCGGTGTAAAGCCTCGAACGATCCGGAACATTCTGAAAAAATACCGCGAGCTTGGAAGCAAGGAGGTACCGAAGGCAGACACGAGTCCCGGTAGGCCGAAGATTATTAGCCCGAGGGGTTTAAGGGTCCTTGCTAGGGATATCGAAACCAATCCCACCCTTACAGCCCGTCAGCTTAAGGCTGAAAATCCAGACGCTGTTGCTGGTGCGTCTGTAAGAACTGTTCAGCGGCGCTTACAAAAAGACCTCAATTACTCGAAAGTTAAGGCGCGAAGGAAGCCACTTATAACCGCCAAACAAAAGAGGGATCGGCTTGCTTTTGCTAAATCCCATAAAGATTGGGACCTCGAAAGGTGGAGGAAAGTCTTGTGGAGCGACGAGGCATCTTTCTTTGTGGGGGACACAAAGGGAAAGAGTGTTTGGCGCAAGCCAACATCCGATCCACTCGACCCTAAGTACCTCGCCACGAGTGTTAAGTTCCCTGCGTATGTTATGGTCTGGGGTTGTTTTGGGTATGGAGGCAAGGGATCTTTAGTGTTTTTGCCTAAGAATGAGTCGGTGAATAAAGATTCTTATTATACCTTGCTAAACGAACATATAGAAGACTCGTTTGAGAAAAGTAATACGTGTGTGTTTCAGCAAGATGGCGCCCCTGCTCATACCGCTAAGCAGAACATAAATTGGTTAAAAGATTGCGGAATTGAGTTTATTAGTGACTGGCCTGGGAATTCTCCAGACATTTCCCCCATTGAGAATTTATGGGCCATCATTAAAAGACAATTACAGGACGTAAATACGTCGTCCATTGAGAAATTGACCGCGGAGCTACAGCGCGCTTGGGACAACCTGGACCCGTCCCTCCTACAGTCATTAGCAGATTCCCTCCCCAAGAGATTAAAGGAGGTGCGGAAACGTCGTGGCATGCCCATCAAGTACTAGGGCAGGGGTTGGTGAGTGTTAACCATTAATTCCAATGTATTTACTTTATTAGTTGTTTTTTCCTGAATATTTTCCCGTGCGTAAACTGTTTTTTCCCCTGAAATCTCCTACGCGGCAAATCTCTATGACGGGCACTGTAGAGCCCCCTTGGACAGCTCTTCCAGAGAGTGGTGGAGTGGAATAGCTAGTCGAGGTTCATCCAAGACCTCGTAGTACCTCCTCTGCTTGACGCAAGGAGGTGGGAGGAGCTTGGCAGAAGAGCCAGAACGATGAGAGGAGGAGAAGTCCGATAGCTGTAGGGCAATCTTAGCCCAAGCACTCTTCAGCCCCGGAGACCAAGGCAAGGCTGCACTGGCCTTTGAGGGCTTCTGAGTGCCAAAGACACGATCTAGGACCGTGTTTTTGCCTTCCCGGAGGGTTATCTCTGGGTCAGCAAACCCATTGAGAACCCTGATAAGAGTCAGTACTTGCCAGAAGCCATGTCCTGATTTTTTATGCTACCCCTCCGAGGAGGGACTGGCAGCAAAGTCTCTTTCCTCCACCCCTGAGAGCTCATCTCTGGGTGGGTCGAGGACATCCTTAGAATGGGTGACAGATCCTGTGGGTCTGGAAGTTCTCGTAGAGGACTTTGAAAGAGTCTTAGTATCCTTCGACTCCTTGCAGGGAAGAAGGCACAACTCCAACACTGAAGGCCTGTTGGACTATCCTTCCTGGCTCCTACCAGTTGTGGATAGCTCTCCTCACGAGGAGAGTCTTCCTTTGAAGGTGGAAGGGAGGCGGTTAGCACCTGCTCCTTGCAAGGCTACCTCAGCAGTGTGTCTGGGAGGAGTACCAGGAAGGTTTGGCCTTGAAGCCCTCACATGGGTCAGCTTTACCCTACAGGATGCGATGGTATCCAAGACTCCTCTTTTCGTCTCCAGGGGCGAAGCAGCCGAGGTTCTTTGCCGGGACTCTGCTGGGGCTGATGGTTGTTTGGAGACGGCAGAGGCCTCCGAAGAGCGCGTTGAAAACACAGGCCCGAAGACTTGCACAACCACCCTGACAATGGCACCGAACCAGGGGTGCTTACTGACGCTGCCGCTGTCTGAGATGTTCCCCGAAGGGAAAGGGACCGAGGGGTCCCTTTGAGGAGTCTTTTCCGGAGCTGGACGATACTGTGGGTACGCCTTCCAAGTCGGGATCTTGAACTCCCCCGAGGCGTCCTTTCCCTCCTTCCCCTACGGTCGCGTTATAATGCATTTGTGGGGAGGGGAATGGGGCGATGGAGACCTGTGGGACACGACTTGGCCCTTCCTTGGTGAGAGGACTAATAGTTTGGAGTGCAAACAATTACCTTTCCCTTCCTTGTCTGCTTTAACCTTTGGATAGCACGACTTCCTTGAAGTCGGAGGATGAGGCGAGTCTGATTTTGCCTGTCATTGGTAACGATGTCTGCTCTGCGCTTGCGGAGAAGGCGCACGCTTGCGCAATGGAGAGTGCTGCGACCTGGTGAATGCTGGCGTGCTGGCGATCTGGTTAGATATGGCGTGCTGGCGAGCTGGTGAGAGCTGGCGCGCTGGTGAGAGCTGGCGCGCTGGTGAGCGCTGTTGAGCGCTGGCGCGCTGTTGCGCTGTTGAGTGCTGGCGTGGTGGAGAGCGCTGGCGAGCTGGTGAGTGTTGGCGTGCTGGAGAGCGTTGGCATGCTGGTGAGCGCTGGTGAGCCGGCAAACGCTGACATGCTGGAGAGCGCTGACGTGCTGGAGAGCGCTGACGTGCTGGAGAGCGCTGACTCATTGGTGAACGCTGACGCGTTGGTGAGCACTGACGCGTTGGTGAGCACTGACGCGTTGGTGAGCACTGACGCGTTGGTGAGCACTGACGCGTTGGTGAGCACTGACGCGTTGGTGAACACTGACGCGTTGGTGAACACTGACGCGTTGGTGAACACTGACGCGTTGGTGAACACTGACGCGTTGGTGAACACTGACGCGTTGGTGAACACTGACGCGTTGGTGAACACTGACGCGTTGGTGTGTTAGAGAGTGCTGGAGCACAATGAGAAGTGTCTGATCGTTGGTCCATTGGAGAGCGCACTGACAGACAGGAGAATGACGCCGTAGGGAATGAGGGTGTGCAGCAGCGCAATGACTGGGCAAGTGATGAGCAGGCACCTGGCGCGCTGGCGAATGACGAATTGGTCAATGACGATCAGGAGAAGAGCACGCAGGCGGAGAAGGTGCAGGTAAACAGCGTAATGGAGATACGAGTGGGCGAACAAAGCGTCGGCGATGATCATGCGCGAGGATGAAGTGTAGCAGGTTAATGCGCAGGCGACTGACGAATGGTTAATCGGCGAGCAGGCAAATGGAGAGCTGGAGGAGTCAGGAACGGAGACAGAAGGTCAGGAGGAAGGCGAATCACAGGGTTGACTGAAGATCAACGCGTCAGATGAGCTGGAGAAGGGATGTGTTCTTTGGAAGGACGAACATCCTCCGAAGGGGATTGCAAGCGATCCACTTTCGAAGGAGAAGAGTCCCACTTAGACTTCTTCTGCCGCCGTCGCCCAAACC
The DNA here is from genome assembly GCF_036898095.1 of Palaemon carinicauda. Taxonomy (NCBI): domain Eukaryota; kingdom Metazoa; phylum Arthropoda; class Malacostraca; order Decapoda; family Palaemonidae; genus Palaemon; species Palaemon carinicauda. Next base: position 41,846,191 of record NC_090752.1, read on the forward strand.
TTTCCCACTGGGTGGCAGACCACTCCTAACACTCATTACATTTATTATCACTATCAAACCTTTGACCTCCGCAGAAAGGACACAGGATGGGAGGATCGGTGTCCTCGGCAGACATGAAAGTACAGCAGGGGTGGTACCCAAGTCCAGGGCAAGTATGCAGGGTCAGCAGAAGTCAACACACGCTGAAAAAAGAAAAAGCACAAAAAGCATTAATGGCAGTCCAATATTTGATGAGGATGAAGAGCGGCAACGATCGTTCACCATCCAAGCCAAAAGCAAAGTGAACTCAATCACAAGTGTGAGTAGGAGTGGTAGTGAGCTACCCCCCTTACCCCCCTAACTAGCGGGATGGGTAGTTAATCCTTGCTAAATTTTGATGGCTAGTCCTTTCATCTTCGCTTAAAGTAATACTCCTAATAAATAACGTAGTTTTGTATTCCAATTACTGAAAAATGTTATTTTGATAATAAAATAAATTTTTGAATATACTTACCCGGTGATTATAATAGCTGCAACTCTGTTGCTCGACAGAAAAACTTTACGTAAAAATTCGCCAGCGATCGCTACACAGGTAGGGGGTGTACTCAACAGCGCCATCTGTCGTTCAGATACCCATTACTCATTGTAAACAAAGAACTCAATTTTCTCCTCGGTCCACTGTGTCTCTATTGGGGAGGAAGGGAGGGTCCTTTAATTTATAATCACAGGGTAAGTATATTCAAAAATTTACTTTATTATCAAAATAACATTTTTCAATATTTAACTTAGCCGGTGATTATAATAGCTGATTCACACCCAGGGGGGTGGGTAGAGACCAGCAAAATATGTTTACATCATATGAGCTAAGAATTTTTATTTCATTTTAGAAGTTATCAAAAATAACTAAACAAAATAAATAGGTACCTGGTAAGGAAGTCGACTTGAACAATTACTCTGCCTTTTTAAGTACATCTTCCTTACGGAGCCTCGCGATCCTCTTAGGATGCTGAGCGACCCCTAGGAGCTGAAGTATCAAGGGTTGCAACCCATACAACAGGACCTCATCAAAACCTCTAATCTAGGCGCTTCTCAAGAAATGACTTTGACCACCCGCCAAATCAACTAGGATGCGAAAGGCTTCTTAGCCTTCCGGACAACCTAAAAACAATAAAAACATTTCAAGAGAAAGATTAAAAAGGTTATGGAATTAGAGAATTGTAGTGGTTGAGCCCTCACCCACTACTGCACTCGTTGCTACGAATGGTCCCAGAGTGTAGCAGTTCTCGTAAAGAGACTGGACATCCTTAAGATAAAAAGACGCGAGCACTGACTTGCTTCTCCAATAGGTTGCGTCGATTATACTTCGCAGATATCTATTTTGTTTAAAGGCCACGGAAGTTGCGACAGCTCTAACTTCGTGTGTCCTTACCTTCAGCAAAGCTTGGTCTTCCTCATTCAGATGGGAATGAGCTTCTCGTATTAACAGTCTGATAAAATAGGATAAAGCATTCTTTGACATAGGCAAAGATGGTTTCTTAACTGAACACCATAAAGCTTCAGACGGGCCTCGTAAAGGTTTAGTTCGTTTTAAATAGAACTTAAGAGCTCTTACAGGGCATAAGACTCTTTCTAGTTCATTTCCAACCATACGATAAGCTTGGAATATCGAACGATTTTGGCCAAGGTCGAGAAGGCAGCTCGTTTTTGGCTAGAAAACCAAGTTGTAGAGAACATATACGTTTCAGATGAGAATCCGATGTTCTTGCTGAAGGCATGAATCTCACTGACTCTTTTAGCTGTGGCTAAGCATACCAGGAAAAGAGTCTTTAAGGTGAGATCTTTCAGGGAGGCTGATTGTAGCGGCTCGAACCTGTCTGACATAAGGAATCTTAGTACCACGTCCAAATTCCAACCAGGTGTAACCAAACGACGCTCCTTCGTGGTCTCAAAAGACTTAAGGAGGTCCTGTAGATCTTTATTGTTGGAAAGATCTAAGCCTCTGTGACGGAAGACTGATGCCAACATGCTTCTGTAACCCTTGATAGTGGGAGCTGAAAGAGATCGTTCTTTCCTCAGATATAAGAGGAAGTCAGCTATTTGAGTTACAGATGTACTGGTCGAGGATACGGATACTGACTTGCACCAGTTTCGGAAGATTTCCCACTTCGATTGGTAGACTCTAAGGGTGGATGTTCTCCTTGCTCTAGCAATCGCTCTGGCTGCCTCCTTCGAAAAGCCTCTAGCTCTCGAGAGTCTTTCGATAGTCTGAAGGCAGTCAGACGAAGAGCGTGGAGGCCTTGGTGTACCTTCTTTACGTGTGGCTGACGTAGAAGGTCCACCCTTAGGGGAAGTGTTCTGGGAACGTCTACTAGCCATCGAAGTACCTCGGTGAACCATTCTCTTGTGGGCCAGAGGGGAGCAACTAGCGTCAACCTTGTCCCTTCGTGAGAGGCGAACTTCTGCAGTACCTTGTTGACAATCTTGAACGGAGGGAATGCATATAGATCTAGATGTGACCAATCTAGGAGAAAGGCATCTATATGAACTGCTGCTGGGTCCGGGATTGGTGAGCAAAATATTGGGAGCCTCTTGGTCATCGAGGTTGCGAAGAGATCTATGGTTGGCTGGCCCCAGGTGGCCCAAAGTCTCTCGCATACATCCTTGTGGAGGGTCCATTCTGTTGGAATTATTTGTCCCTTCCGACTGAGACAATCTGCCATGACATTCAAGTTGCCTTGGATGAACCTCGTTACTAGTGATATGTTTAGACCTTTTGACCAGGTGAGGAGGTCCCTTGCGATCTCGTACAACGTCAGAGAGTAGGTCCCTCCTTGCTTGGAGATGTACGCCAAAGCCGTGGTGTTGTCCGAGTTCACCTCCACCACTTTGCCTTGAAGGAGAGACCTGAAGCTTTTCCAGGCCAGATGTACTGCCAGTAGCTCCTTGCAGTTGAAATGCATTGTCCTTTGACTCGAGTTCCATATCCCCGAGCATTCCCGACCGTCTAATGTTGCACCCCAGCCTACGTCCGATGCGTCCGAGAAGAGAACGTGGTTGGGAGTCTGAACAGCCAGGGGAAGACCCTCTCTTAGGTTGATATTGTCCTTTCACCAAGTCAGACAAGACTTTATCTTTTCGGAAACCGGGATCGAGACCGCTTCTAGCGTCTTGTCCTTTTTCCAGTGAAAAGCTAGATGGTATTGAAGAGGACGGAGGTGTAGTCTTCCTAGTGACACAAATTGATCCACGGATGACAGTGTCCCTACCAGACTCATCCACAGCCTGACTGAGCAGCGTTCCTTCTTCAGCATCTTCTGGATGGATAGCAGGGCTGGGGGCTGATCGTCTTGTTGTTCAGCAACGTCCTCATCAGAGGGTTCCTCATCCGAAACTGATGAGGAAACGGCAACGGAGTGGGCAACGTCTGGCTCGCTGAATCCGGTCGCACTGGTGGATGCGTGACGGAGCCGGACGCAATATCATGGAACTGCTGCACAGTCTGTGAACTGTCAACAACCATGGGTGCGCAAGGAAGCACAGCGTCAACCCGAGACTGTCTAGACCATCTGGGTTGTGCAGTCAACACCCTACCGGGTTGCTGAGGTTGACGCACTGCGTCAAAACAAGTCACCTCTGCTGGTTGTTGAACGTCCTGAACGTCAAAAACCACCTCCGAGCGTCGCTTAATGTCAACATGCGGCTGGCCACCCACACTGGGTCGCATCGGTGGAGTAACCACCTCAACTGGCAGACGCGAGTAGGTTACCTCAGCGTCAACAGGGCGCACAACCGACCGGTTGGAAGGTTGTTGGCCAGAAGGTTCTTCTCCGCATTTAAGTCCTCTATCAAGGACGCAAGCTTGGACTGCATGTCTTGCAGCAAAGCCCATTTAGGGTCTACGGGAGCAGGTGTGGCAACAGACGGGGTTAGCGACTGAGGCGGAACCGTTTACCATCCCTGAAAGCCTTGTTATGCATGACATAATAGTACAGCAAAACTTCAAAGGCTCGACAACAGCTGTGAAGTTGACCTGTAAACAACTTGGAGCGTCTCCTGGCTAGGCGCCAGGGAGAATCTACCAGAATTGAGAAGTCTATCTGGGCAGAGGCATGAACTCCCAAGCCGAGAACTTCTCTCGTGTCATATCAGACTCTCGCTCTATAAACCAGTTTAAAAGAAGGGAAAGCAAAGGCTGTATCCCCCAAACTCCTCCTGGTGAAAACCAGTCGCCTAGCCAACGTAACGCTCTCTAGGAGAGCGAGAGAGCACTAGCTTAAAAACAACGGCTTCGAAGAAGCTAGGCCTAGTGTAAGCTCTGACGTTTAGGCGAACGAGGAGCAGCAGTTACAAAAAGATCCGGACGAAGATCCTTAAAAAAATCATCATGATTTAATTAAAGTCCATAGGAGGCTAAGCAGCTTTAGGCTCCTCTCCATCTGACAGAGTCCTCAAGGGAATATCAGTAGGAGGGAGAACAGCAACTTCCTCATCTACAGGAACCTTGTCCAATAAAAGCTGAGTCTCTCACTGGAGCATTAGTAACGGACCAGAACGCAACGTCATGTAACTGCTTGACAGTCTGTGAACTGTCAACAACTGAACTGTCAACCACAACAGGTGCGTGAGGACGCACAGCGTCCACTCGAGACTGCTTTGACTGCCTAGACTGAGCAGTCAAAACAACTCTAGAATGCGGAGGTTGACGCACAGCGTCAAAACAAGTCAACTCCGATTGTTAGTGAACGTCTTGAACGTCAACAGGAGCATCAGCCAGTGGCCTAACGTCCAAATGCGGCTGAAGAACCACACGAGACCGCATCGAGTGTGGTTCTAAACAACCTGACTGACGTGACTAAGCTACGCCAACGTCAACAGTAAGCACAAAGGAACGTTAGGTTGGCTGAAAGCCAGGATATCGATGAGATAAACGCCTAGACTCAACGGACTAATCGGCAGAATAGTCTTCCATAAGGGAGGCAAGCATATACTGCCTGTTTTGCCATACAACCCCTTAAGGATCAACGGAACTGGTTGTGGTAATAGACGAGGGTAACGTCTGTGACCGCAACACTTTGCCTACAAAAAAAGACTCTCGGAGTCTGTGTTACGCTTTTGTTAGGCGGCGAGCAGTTATCCGATGACTGCATAGGGTCAGAGCTGTCCTAATGGCTGTAACCAGGACGCTGGACCTGTCCTGAAAGGACTGACTTTCGCTTAAGGGCTCCGAAACCTTGTGACAGGTTTCTTATGCGAAAAGCCTACGGATGGCGAGGAGAAACAACATCTCTCTCGTCTTATGGTAGGGGAGATCTTGGTAAGATACACCCGATACCATAGAGGGAAAACGTCTGTTCGTTGGTCAAGGCCTCTCGAACCCATAAGTCGTTTGACATTACTTCTCCCCTGGGCTTGGGAGCTTGTAAGAGGTCCCGGACTAGGTGAACGACAGGCACGAACAGACGAACCCTCAGACGCAACACTGTAACACTTTGCGCCTCGGACGCAACACTATAACACTTTGCGCATATCACTTTATCACTTCGATTTTCTGTTTTGCACTTATTTCTACCTGAAACACGCAATTCTACCCTTCATTAAAAGGTAGTAATTGCGAAATTAGTCGTATAATGCAAGCTCATAATACCAGCAAAAAAACAGAAAACATATTTTAAGATAAAAAGAAAAATCAGTGGCTGGGAAAGAGACTAAACACTAGTTCATATAACTACGTTTTCAATCTCTCACCGCACATAGCCTGGGGACGAGAATAAAAACCTAAAAACGTTTTATCCTTCCTCCCCGTACAGCGACTAGGGACGTGAGTAACACGAGAACAACGTTACCCGCTTGAACAGAACGTTTTCTCTCCTCTCTCTCCCTCCGTCTCTATCTCTCTCTCTCTTTCTCTCTTGATTTCGCACCTAAGAGAAGAGCCCAATTATATATCGTCAAAAAAAAAAAACATGTTATTTGACTAAAGGAAAAAAACTGAAAGGTTTTTCAAATAAAAAGTTCCTTTAAATTAGAATTTAAAACATTTAAGCTAAGAAAGAATGAACAAAACGTCAGAATCGATTTACTCTTACTGCAAAGTGAAACCGTGATACACTCTCTCTCTATCGTAACGATAGAGTGCATGTTGAAAGTCCTGAACGTCAACAACTGCGTAGCATAAAAAAATTAAACGTTAGTTCATCTTTGAAAACAGTACGAAGACTATCAAAGAAATTCTTTCATAAAAAATTACATTTAAAAAGTTTTAAATCCTTAGCTCTTTAAAAGCTAAAGACGATATAAAGGGCTCAACGTTGATTAACTTCGGTTTCCAAGTTAGGACTGCCTACTATCAGGAAAGGTCTATATAAACAAAGCATTAAAATTTATTTTTATATGTTTATAAAATGGAAAGTTAATCGAAGAGGCCTAATAAAGGCGGAGAGATATAAAATATATATAGGAAAATCTATAACGTGATAAGATAATTACTAAAAGCCTAAACACACTTCCGTCTAAGGGAAGGGTCGGCCATTTAAAAGTGAAAGAAAGTCCATACTCTCTTTGTCACCATAATTAAATCTATCCAAAACGAGTTCAAGTTTTAAGATGAAGATAAAACACCTGCATAGCGAAAGCTCAAAACTAGAATAGTGTACTTCACCAAATAGTTGTGAAAACAAATCCAGTTAGCAACAGCGAATTAGTAGGTCTTGCCGGTAGCCCGACAGAGAGAAAATTGAGTTCTTTGTTTACAATGAGTAATGGGTATCTGAACGACAGATGGCGCTGTTGAGTACACCCCCTACCTGTGTAGCGATCGCTGGCGAATTTTTACGTAGAGTTTTTCTGTCGAGCAACAGAGTTGCAGCTATTATAATCACCGGCTAAGTTAAATATTGAAAAAATCTTATTAATCAAATTTTGGTAAAGAAGTAAAATTAAAGTAATATTTTCCAAATTCCTCATATAGCATACACATTTTCAAACAAACTTAATTATTGATCAAAGAAGTCTCTAGAAATTCCTCTAGGTGGAATACTTTTGCCACTGTATGTGACTCTAGGTTTAGTTACTTTGCTGCTAACTTGGTAACACTGCACTCAACGAACAGTGAAATGTTTTTTTCCAAGGTCGTATCCAGCAACTGTCTGTTTGTATTATTTCAGACCTTGGGCAACAAGGTCATTATCAAAATATTGCTTTATTACAAAATATAAACAAAATATGAGAAAATAAATAAATACTGCATAAACAATATGTCATAGCATCATCTGCTAAGAGCCACTAGTTGGCACGTTTGCTTGTAGAAGGGGGTTGGCAAGTCATCAGCTGATTAACAAAACAAATAAGTAACTTACTACTGTGCTACTGTACATGAAACGAAGTGCAATATAAAAATAATTTTATTTATTACATATGAATGATAATTATTGTTTTATATTTTATGCTTGGTGAGTATGTGCTTGTATGTCATTAGTTGGGTCTTTGAGGGTTGTCAAACGCCCCTATATAACTTTTTCTTAGTGTTAAGATGCAGGGTAATTTTTAGGGGCATTTTTTCAGGGGAAAAAAAAAAAAAGTGTCTTATGACACGGGAAGTATGGTATATTTGTAAGGACATATCTGGGACATCACCATGTGTACTGTAGTATCGGGTAAATTTTGATGATAAGCAACGTCATCGTAGCGAAGAGGTTAAGTAGTTCCACCAGCTCCATGACTTGAAAAATTTCCTCATAAAATGAGCTAAACTTAAAAGAATATCATCCAAAGGCCAAAAGCCTAGAGAAAATATAATTTTTCTCATCAAATAACTAGTCATGAAGTAATGGAAATTGATACAATATATAAATCTAGAATCATAGGAAAACCTAGAGGCCAGTTCATACACTGTGGTAGGCATTAGGTTGGCCAGGGCACCAGCCGTCCGTTGAGACACTACCGCTAGAGTGTTATTGAATCCTTTGACTGGCCAGACAGTAATACATTGGATCCCTCTCTCTGGTTACGGCAAATTTTTTATTTGCCTACACATACACCGAATAGTCTGGCGTATTCTTTACACATTCTTGTCTTTCCTCTTACACCTGACAACACTGATATTACCAAACACTTCTTCTTCGATCAAGGGACTAATTACTGTACTGTAATTGTTCAGTGGCTGCTTTCCTCTTGGTAAGGGTAGAAGAGACTCTTTAGCTATTGTAAGCAGCTCTTCTAGGAGAAGGACACTGCAAAATCAAACCATTGTTCTCTAGTCTTGGGTAGTGCCATAGCCTGTGTACCATGGTCTTCTACTGTCTAGGGTTAGCGTTCTCTTGCTTGAGGGTACACTCGGGTACACTATTCTATCTAATTTTTCTTCTTGTTTTGTTTAAGTTTTTATAGTTTATATAGGAAATATTTGTTTTAATATTACTGCTCTTACAATAATTAATTTTTCCTTGTTTCCTTTCCTCACTGGGCTATTTTCCCTGTTGGGGCTCCTGGGCTTATAGCATCCAGCTTTTCCAGCTAGGGCTATATCTTAGAAAGTAATAGTAATAATAATAAAAATAATAACAACAATAATAATAATAATAATAATACTATATTTTTTAGTTTTAATAATCTGATCACTTACCTCAAGAGCTGCAACCTCTTGTTTTATAGCAGTTAAACTTTCTCCTTGTGGGCGTGTGCTTGTTGTTACACTACGAAGAAGGCCCCAAATACGAGAGCTTGATCCAGAGTCATCTTGAATCTATTGTGAAAATAAAAGATTTTAATTCAACCATCAAAAATTTATAGAAACACTAAAGCAATTATCACAAATGTTCAAAGTAATTTTCATTTTTCCTAGCTATACGTGCCTGAGTCCTTCAAACAGGAACATGACTTCAGCACAAGCTGGAATGCCCATTAAATGAAAAATGATCCAGTTATAACTACTAAGGGGTGGCAAGGGGAAGCTCAGCCCACCTGTTAGTTAGCGAGACTAACACTTTTAACCCATTGCCTAGGACTGAAAGGGGTGGTTGAGGTGGAAAGTTTACCTTAAAAGACCCAGGTCTGTATAGCTAGGAAAAATACAAATTACTTAAAAAATCAAAGATTTTTATGGTAATTTGTACTTTTTATAACTACAGTAAACAAACCTGTCTTTAAAAGGGGTATAACTTCAGTGTAGTTGGAACAGCCATTAAAATTTAACAAAATAGTTATAACTACCACCAGGTGGCAGGGAAGCTATGTTCCTATGCGAATAAAAACCTTAGTCCTATAACTAGGAGACTCACCTATTGGTGGGAGGCAGTCCCTATGAATCAAATTCTGACTGGTTTAACTTCCATGAAAATATAAATCTGCCTGGTCCTGCACAGAAGCAAAAGTGACAACTTCAGCAACCTCCTAACAGCTTAAGTATAGGAATGCTAAAATCGTCTGGTATCCAGTCAAATGAGGAACCTAAATCCCAGTTTGGGATATACTACAGAATGCACACATAAATGGAAAAAAGCAATTGTTTTGATATACATTCATCCATCACCCACCGCTTTAAAGGGGGACAGAGGAGATACTTCTCCACAGATCCTGTCTGTAAAGAAAAATTGCTCAGTTAAGCTTACAAGCATCATTGTCCATTTCATCAAATAAAGGCCACATTTTTTCATCTAGAAGATAGCCTAATTTCCATGATAGATGCAGAGCCTCCAAAGATATCTAGACAACTTTTGTGCAATCTCTCGCAAAAATCCTATCACATGGAGGAGTAGTTGGATACTGGATAGTCTCCACCCACAGAATGGGGGTGCAAAAGAAAAACAGCAAACTTCCTGTTTATTCGTGGCAAACAGCTCGATCGCTGGTGACCCCCAAACTGTCACTCAAGGATATGGGGACCAGTGAGCCTACAACTAACCCTAGACACAGTGTGTGTCCGCTATTACATTCATCCTGCTTGGAATGTCCCTCGCTGATATCTACAGCCTTATATCCACCATCCAGATGTGCACTTTCTTTGTCTGTTCGTAACGGCTGCACAAAACTGTGGCTCCTTGCATGCTGATGTACACTACAATCATAGTGTTGTCACTCATCAGCACTACTTGATGCCCTATCAAACACTGTTGGAATGCTTGTTGTGCAAGCAGCATGTTGATGTGAAGGTGCTGTTCTCCTCGTCATACTTCTGAAATTACTACTTTCTCCTGGTGTGCACCCCTCCCCTCCTTGGATGCACCTGAGAAAGAGGTATCTCAGGAGATGGAGAGTTGAGTGGAACTTCCTTGCTGAGCTTTTTATTATTCAGCCACCAGGAAAAATCCTCTGCATCTTCTGCTCCACAAGAAAAGACATGATGGGAGATTGCTGGATGCTATAAAAATGATGCTTCAGTCCCCACTATGATAGCTAATGGAGACACCAGTGTTGAACAAGTTTCTACAAGGAGAGATGTCCCAAAGATGCTGCCATAGCTGAGCAGGAATTTCTCTCTTGTATATGAAAAGTTACACAACTTTTCAAAGACTGCAGATGTAATCATCTGAATGAAGGGCTCTCACTGATGCCATAGCAATCAGTATGCCCAGGTACTTTATCCTTAGCTTAGAAGTATGATTCTACTTTTTCTAATTTACCACAATCCTCAAATTGCAACAAAAGGAGAGCAATCAATCTTATCTTGAAACAACTGTCTCTCAGAGGAAGCCAGGATCAGCCAATCACCAAAATACCTCACCAGTTGTATCCCGTCACAGTGGGCCCAAGCTGAAATCAGAGCAATGCATGAATGAATATTGTACCTCAGGAACAAAGAAATGGCACGTGGCTCCCTCGAAGACAAAGTAGAGGTATTTTCTGGAGAACTGATGGATGGATATTTGATAATACAGCATGTTTCAGATCCACCAAAAACATAAAGTTCCCACTTTGATGGGAGAATGAATCACATGTAACGTCTCCAGGCTGAACGGAGTTTCATGAAAAAGCCTGTTCAGAGGCAAGAGGTCGATGACCAATCACCTGCCCAAGTGACTTATCCCACAGGAAGAGCAGACTGTGGAAACACGGAGACCCATCTCAAATTATTTCTAGAGAACTCCTCTCCTCATTTGCTTTCACCTCCATTGCCAAGGCTAGAGCTTTCTGCCATTATGGAGGATAGGAGTTGAACTCCTTCGGAGGTAAAAGTCAGGGGAGGATTTTGGTCTGCATAGGCCCAAAGATAGTCGTCCCAAAAGACCCATACTACCCAAGACTTGGCAATGTTTTGCTGTCACATTACCTAATGGCATGAAAGGCATCCCCCACTCATGGCAAATGGAGGAGGGGACGGCGCTACTCAGTATTCACACTTCCTACCCTCTTCCCACTGTTAAACCTCTTGGACTGCCCAGGATGGGTGATTCAAAAAGGTAAAGCACTGTCCTGTCATTTTCTAACACAAGAGGTTGCTGGAGGTCCTGATCAGGACCAGAGCTTTCTCCATCCCCAATCTTGAAGCCATGGCCACATTTATCTTCAAAGGGCTGTAAACCCTGATAGATATTGCATGGTGGATTAGGAAATCCTGACAATGACACCACATCCCCACAACTGCCCAAACATCCCTCTTCTGAGGTGTTCCTCATCGTAACCACAATCTCCAGTCCCATCTGTCAAAAAGATAACTGCCTTTCCACCAGACAGCATAACCTTCCTCTACTTTGCCAAAGTCTCAGCATTTGATAAATCATGTGACTGGGCAAAGTATGTGAACAGCCCAGACCATTGGTCAATCCAGGAGGAACTGGAGGTTGGCCATGGAGGAAGCCTCCAAGGCTGCTGACTAAGGAGATGTAAAGAACTTGCACTCTGATCCGGGTCTCTCCACAGGATATCCTGCTGTCAGTTCAGACCCAAAGGGGTTTAATGAGCAAAGGTAAGAACCACACACCTTGAGATACGTAAAACCACCTCTGCCCACAAGGTATGGAACACAATTATTATTATTATTATTACTTGCTAGGCTACAACCCTAGTTGGAAAAGCAGAATGCTATAAGCCCAGGGGCCCCAACAGGGAAAATATCCCAGTGAGGAAAGGAAACAATGGAAAATAAACTATTTTAGGAAGTGTAACAACATTAAAATAAATATTTCCCATATAAACTATAAAAACTTTAACAAAACAAGAGGAAGAGAAATCAGATAGAATAAAGTGCCTGAGTGTACCCTCAAACAAGAGAACTCTAGCCGAAGACAGTGGAAGACCATGGTACAGAGGCTATGGCACTATCCAAGACTAGAGAACAATGGTTTAATTTTGGAGTGTCCTTCTCCTAGAAGAGTTGCTTACCATAGCTAAAGAGTCTCGTCTACCCTTACTAAGAGGAAAGTAGCCACTGATCAAATACATGCAGTAGTTAACCCCTTGAGCGAAGAAGAACTGTTCAATCTTATTCAACCAGCTAAACACAAGAGAACTTTCAGATCTGCAGATCTGATTATTAATTTGTGAGCAAGATCCAGCCATAGTATTTTCAATGAAGGCCTTGATCTATAAGGGGAGCTGAAGCACAGCTCAATGACCAAAGATCTCGTAAAAGGTGCCATAGTCACCTCCCCCCAGTATTTGGAAATTAAATGATTGTAAGAATTTCTAAAAAGGAACACTCAGACTTCGGGTTCTCTATCTCTGCTGATACCAAACCGAGGGAAGGAATATTTGGATTGATAGCTCCCTGAGCTAACATCTTTGAAAAGGATGGCTCAACAACAGACCACTTACTCTTAAAGTATACCACTTACTCTTAAATTATGTGCACTTCAGACTGAGAACATATATGAGACTGTACTACAAAAAGACCAATCAGTGACCTGGTCATGAATAATCATAATCCCCATCGGAAATAGAACTACTTTTCGCTCTGAGGATTTTACAGGTAACCCAAGTCCTGAGCAATATGAGTAAACTCTACATTGTAACTGGTCATCAGGTGACACAGGCCCCCAATTTTCATCAAGCATACATGTTACGCTTAGAGCGGTCCAAGGTGAAGGGCTGGTCTTCTTCCCAATCCTGCGTGCAAGTGGGAACTTCTTCCCTGCACAAACATGGGGAGTGACCATATAGCAGGTGATGACACTTCCTACTGATACTAGGTGTGAGTGTTTCTCGCCTGGTCTTTGAGCCACAAGTAACCTACTGTAGAATGAGCACTAGGCCACTGAGGAGTGCGTTCCCAATTCCATGTATATGTGGGACTGTCTGTCTGGCTTCTTGTAAAAAAGAGGAGACTAATCACTGGCTCCTTTCACCGCTTGTTCTCATTCATGTGTATAAAATGAAAAAGCACAATGTACAATCTTATCCCCTTCGATACCAGAGTATCTCGGGAAAGAGACCGAGATTCTCAAAAGTGCAAAAGGAAAGGTGGAGAAGGGTGGCGCCTTTCAACCATTTGACCACCAGTGTGCATGATCAGTCCCATATGAGAACTGGCCTCAGCAGGAGAAGCCTCAGCACCATCACATCAGCTTAAGGTACATTCTCTGGATAATCTGGTAGACAGGAACACCGTCTCTCTCTCCCATATGAGAAGAGATTGCTAGGAGACTTTTGAGACTCTTTGAGATAAATCTTCCTGGATTTTAACATCTTTCTCTTCTTAGAAGAAGCATCAGAAACAGAGGAAGAGGAGAAAGGATAACTGGAAGAGGAGTGCATATGCTCCTTCCTCTTACAAGCCTTCTTCAAAGTCAGAGTTAGGAAGATGAAAGATCACACTCCAATGGGGATAGAACAGCATCAGGAACCTCCATGGATACAATTACTGGACCATCATCCTCTGATGATGCCACAGGTGTCACAGAGTTCAGGGTTATAAACACTGAAGTAACCTTTAGAGTCAAGACCTTCAGTTTCTCCACAGATGGGGTACCAGCGACACCCATAAAAGGACACAACCTTCTCAGGTGCTGGTCATCATTATCATTGTCAATCTTCAGAAGACGCAGAAAGTTGGGTTTAGCCAGGAGAGAACAAGGAGCTATAAAACTTCTTGGGTATCAGCTTTGAGGTTTCAAAATTAGACAGCAAAGAATCATTCTTAGCCATTTTCTTCTTCTTTGAGAACTCTTCCCACGAAAGAGGAGGCCACGACTGGTACTCATCACAGGTAGACGACTGCAAACAGGTGTGCACCCTGCAAACCAAAGAGAAGGAAGGGACACATAGCAGGTTTAGATATAAACCTACCAAACTACTTTCCACCTTTGCAAAGGAACAACCTAAATCCGTAAGAGTCCATCAGCCGTACGTACACACACACTACATAAAGAAAAAAAATAGCTACAATTAAGAAGGCAGCTAGGTACATGAGTACTGCATGTGTGTAAAGTAAAAAATTGTATCTCACTGATTGACAGGGGGCAAGGCTTCAATGTAATACTTGTCAAGAGTTATACGTAACAACCTACAGTAGTTAATGATTCAATGACAGTTCCAGCTTGCACTGAAGTTATACTCCTATTTAAAGGGTGAAAGTTTTATTTATGTAAGAACAATGCAATTCAAAGTAAATCAGGGCTAGCTTAAAATTGTTTAGAGAATGGCATATAAATGAATATTATAAAATGTTATTTTGATAATAAAATAAATTTTTGAATATACTTACCCGGTGATTATAATATCTGCAAACTCTGTTGCTCGACAGAAAACTCTAAGGTAAAATTCGCCAGCGATCGCTACACAGGTTGCGGGTGTACCCAACAGCGCCATCTGTCGTCCAGATACCCAGTACTCAATGTAAACAAAGAACTCAATTTTCTCCTCGGTCCACTGCGTCTCTATTGGGGAGGAAGGGAGGGTCCTTTAATTTATAATCACCGGTTAAGTATATTCAAAAATTTATTTTATTATCAAAATAACATTTTTCAATATTTAACTTAGCCGGTGATTATAATAGCTGATTCACACCCAGGGGGGTGGGTAGAGACCAGCAAAATATGTTTACATTATTATGAGCTAAGAATTTTTATTTCATTTTAGAAGTTATCAAAATAACAACAACAAAATAAATAGGTACCTGGTAAGGAAGTCGACTTGAACAATTACTCTGCCTTTTTAAGTACGTCTTCCTTACGGAGCCTCGCGATCCTCTTAGGATGCTGAGCGACCCCTACGATCTGAAGTATCAAGGGTTGCAACCCATACAACAGGACCTCATCAAAACCCCTAATCTAGGCGCTTCTCAAGAAATGACTTTGACCACCCGCCAAATCAACCAGGATGCGAAAGGCTTCTTAGCCTTCCAGACAACCCAAAAACAACAATAAAAACATTTCAAGAGAAAGATTAAAAAGGTTATGGAATTAGGGAATTGTAGTGGTTGAGCCCTCACCCACTACTGCACTCGCTGCTACGAATGGTCCCAGAGTGTAGCAGTCCTCGTAAAGAGACTGGACATCCTTAAGATAAAAAGACGCGAACACTGACTTGCTTCTCCAATAGGTTGCGTCCATTATACTTCGCAGAGATCTATTTTGTTTAAAGGCCACGGAAGTTGCGACAGCTCTAACTTCGTGTGTCCTTACCTTCAGCAAAGCTTGGTCTTCCTCACTCAGATGGGAATGAGCTTCTCGTATTAACAGTCTGATAAAATAGGATAAAGCATTCTTTGACATAGGCAAAGATGGTTTCTTAACTGAACACCATAAAGCTTCAGACAGGCCTCGTAAAGGTTTAGTTCGTTTTAAATAGAACTTAAGAGCTCTCACAGGGCATAAGACTCTTTCTAGTTCATTTCCAACCATATTCGATAAGCTTGGAATATCGAACGATTTCGGCCAAGGACGAGAAGGCAGCTCGTTTTTGGCTAGAAAACCAAGTTGTAGAGAACATGTAGCCGTTTCAGATGAGAATACGATGTTCTTGCTGAAGGCATGAATCTCACTGACTCTTTTAGCTGTGGCTAAGCATACCAGGAAAAGAGTCTTTAAGGTGAGATCTTTTAGGGAGGCTGATTGTAGCGGCTCGAACCTGTCTGACATGAGGAATCTTAGTACCACGTCTAAATTCCAACCAGGTGTAACCAAACGACGCTCCTTCGTGGTCTCAAAAGACTTAAGGAGGTCCTGTAGATCTTTATTGTTGGAAAGATCTAAGCCTCTGTGACGGAAGACTGATGCCAACATGCATCTGTAACCCTTGATAGTGGGAGCTGAAAGAGATCGTTCTTTCCTCAGGTATAAGAGGAAGTCAGCTATTTGAGTTACAGAGGTACTGGTCGAGGATACAGATACTGACTTGCACCAGTTTTGGAAGACTTCCCACTTCGATTGGTAGACTCTAAGGGTGGATGTTCTCCTTGCTCTAGCAATCGCTCTGGCTGCCTCCTTCGAAAAGCCTCTAGCTCTCGAGAGTCTTTCGATAGTCTGAAGGCAGTCAGACGAAGAGCGTGGAGGCCTTGGTGTACCTTCTTTACGTGTGGCTGACGTAGAAAGTCCACCCTTAGAGGAAGAGTTCTGGGAACGTCCACTAGCCATCGAAGTACCTCGGTGAACCATTCTCTCGCGGGCCAGAGGGGAGCAACTAGCGTCAACCTTGTCCCTTCGTGAGAGGCGAACTTCTGCAGTACCTTGTTGACAATCTTGAACGGAGGGAATGCATATAGATCTAGATGTGACCAATCTAGGAGAAAGGCATCTATATGAACTGCTGCTGGGTCCGGGATTGGTGAGCAATATATTGGGAGCCTCTTGGTCATCGAGGTTGCGAAGAGATCTATGGTTGGCTGGCCCCAGGTGGCCCAAAGTCTCTTGCATACATCCTTGTGGAGGGTCCATTCTGTTGGAATGATTTGTCCCTTCCGACTGAGACAATCTGCCATGACATTCAAGTTGCCTTGGATGAACCTCGTTACTAGCGAAATGTTTAGACCTTTTGACCAGGTGAGGAGGTCCCTTGTGATCTCGTACAACGTCAGTGAGTGGGTCCCTCCTTGCTTGGAGATGTACGCCAAAGCCGTGGTGTTGTCCGATTTCACCTCCACCACTTTGCCTTGAAGGAGAGACTTGAAGCTTTTCAAGGCCAGATGTACTGCCAGTAGCTCCTTGCAGTTGATATGCATTGTCCTTTGACTCGAGTTCCATATTCCCGAGCATTCCCGACCGTCTAATGTCGCGCCCCAGCCTACGTCCGATGCGTCCGAGAAGAGAACGTGGTTGGGAGTCTGAACAGCCAGGGGCAGACCCTCTCTGAGGCTGATACTGTCCTTCCACCATGTCAGGCAAGACTTCATCTTCTCGGAAATGGGGATCGAGACCGCTTCTAGCGGCTTGTCCTTTTTCCAGTGAAATGCTAGGTGATATTGAAGAGGACGGAGGTGAAGTCTTCCTAATGACACGAACTGTTCCAGGGATGATAGCGTCCCTATCAGACTCATCCACTTCCTGACTGAACATCGTTCCTTCTTCAGCATGTTCTGGATGCATAACTGGGCTTGGCTTGTTCTGGGGGCCCACGGAAAAGCCCGAAAAGCTAGACTGTGAATCTCCATCCCTAAATATACAATAGTTTGGGATGGGACCACTTGTGACTTTTCCATATTGACAAGGAGACCCAATTCCTTGGTCAGATCTAGAGTCCACTTTAGATCCTTCAGACAGCGACAACTGGAAGAAGCTCTGAGACGCCAGTCGTCCAAATAGAGGGAGGCTCGGATGTCCGCTAAATGAAGGAATTTGGCTACATTCCTCATCAGCCTCGTAAACACAAGAGGAGCTGTGCTTAGGCCAAAGCACAGGGCTTGAAACTGGTAGACAACCTTTTCGAAAACGAATCTTAGAAAAGGTTGGGAGTCCGGGTGGATGGGGACGTGGAAGTAGGCGTCCCTTAGGTCTAACGAGACCATCCAGTCTTCCCTTCTGACCGCTGCTAGAACCGACTTTGTGGTCTCCATGGAGAACATCTGCTTTGTGACAAAGACATTCAACGCACTGACGTCTAGCACCGGCCTCCACCCTCCTGTCTTCTTTGACACCAAGAAGAGACGGTTGTAGAATCCCGGGGTTTGATGGTCCAGGACTTTGACTACCGCTCCCTTCTCTAGTAAGAGAGACACTTCCTGTTTCAATGCTCGTCTCTTGTCTTCCTCTCTGTACCTGGGAGAGAGATCGATGGGAGACGTTGCTAGAGGGGGTTTTCGTACAAACGGGATCTTGTACCCCTCTCTGAGCAACTTCACAGATTGTGCATCTGCGCCTCTCTTTTCCCAGGTCTGCCAGAAGTTCTTGAGTCTGGCTCCCACTGCTGTCTGAAGAAGCTGGCAGTCAGACTCTGCCCTTAAAGGACTTGGTTCCTTTCTTCTTTCCACGTCTCCCTTCGGCACGAGCACCTCCTCTGCTGGCGGCTCTGCCACGAAAGGGCGGAATAAAACGGGACGCTGGAGTGTCCATCCTTGGTCTAGCTGACAAGGTAGGCAAAGGGGTGGCTTTGCGAGCAGAGGACGCAACAAGATCGTGAGTATCCTTCTGTATCAAAGAAGCGGCAATCTCCTTAATCAGGTCCTCTGGAAAAAGGCACTTGGAAAGAGGAGCAAACAGAAGTTCGGATCTCTGGCATGGTGTAACTCTAGCTGAAAGGAATGAGCATAGGTGCTCACGCTTCTTAAGGACTCCGGACACAAAAGATGCAGCAAGCTCATTAGACCCATCACGTACGGCCTTGTCCATGCAGGACATGATGAGCAAGGAAGTCTCCTTCTCTGTCGGAGAGATCTTTCTGCTTAGAGCTCCTAGACACCAGTCTAAAAAGTTAAAAACCTCGAAGGCTCTAAATATACCTTTCAAAAGGTGGTCCAGGTCCGAAGATGACCAACATATCTTTGAGCGTCTCATGGCTAGCCGGCGGGGAGAGTCTACAAGACTTGAGAAGTCGCCCTGGGCAGAGGCAGGAACTCCCAAGCCGAGAACTTCTCCCGTGGCATACCAGACGCTTGATCTAGAAGAGAGTCTAGCAGGGGGAAACGTAAAGGCTGTCTTCCCTAAACTCTTTTTGAACTGCATCCATTCTCCTATCACTCGTAAAGCTCTCTTGGACGAGCGTGCGAGGACGAGTCTAGTAAAGGCAGGAGTGGTTGACGGCATGCCTAACACAAACTCTGACGGAGGAGAGCGCGGAGCCACAGACACAAACTGGTCCGGAAACATCTCTTTGAACAGGGCCAAAACTTTCCTAAAGTCCAATGAGGGTTGCGTAGACTTAGGCTCGTCCAGTTCTGAATGCGGTTCATCTACGTGTGCAGCACCATCATCATCAGAAAGTCCCTCATCCGAGTATTGAGGAGGAAGCGGCAACGGAGTGGGTAACGGCTGGTTAGCTGAGTCCGGTCGCACGGGTGCATGCGTGACTGAGCCGGACGCAACGTCATGGAACTGTTGCCCAGTCTGTGAGCTGGCAACAACCATAGCAGCGCGGGGACGCACAGCGTCTACTCCAGACTGTCTAGACTGGTGTGGGTGAGCAGTGGCAACCACACTGGGTTGCGGAGGTTGACGCACCACGTCAAAACAAAACAACTCTGACGGTTGTTGAACCTCACGAACGTCAACGGATACCTCCGTGCGTCGCTGAACGTCAACATGCGGCTGGCAGATCACACTGGAACGCATGGGTGGCGGAACTCTCTCAACTGGAGTGCGTGAGAAGGTTACCTCAGCGTCCCCAGGACGCACAACCGAGAGTGTGGGTGGTTGTAGGCAAGGAGCTGCACTAGCTGGTGCGGCAGCAACCTTCTCCGCACGAAAGTCCTGCATAAGCGACGTTAGTTGAGACTGCATGTCTTGCAGTAAAGACCACTTAGGGTCTACAGGAGCAGGTGCGGCGACAGACGGTGTAACTGTCTGAAGCGGTACCGCTTTGCCTCTCTTAGGAGGTGAGCAGTCATCGGATGACTGCAGCGAGTCCGAACTGACCCAGTGGCTACAGCTGGGCCGTTGGACTTGCGCGGAAGGGACCGACTTGCGCTTTAACGGTCGTGAGACCTTGGTCCATGGTTTCTTGCGAGAAACACCTTCCGAAGACGAGGTATAAATGGGCTCTCTCGTCTTTGTTAGGCAGGGGCGATCTTGGGTAGATACGCCCGATACCACGGAGGGAACGTCTGTTCGCTGATTAAAGCCTCTCGAACCCATTTGTCGTACGACATTGCTTCTCCCCTGGACTTGGGAGCTTGCAAGAGGTCCCGGACTAGGAGGACGACAGGCACGAACAGACGAACCCTCAAGCGCAACACTATCCACAACACTATCACTCACTTTAACACTTCCCACTGCACTTTTACACTTCAGCTCCTTCACATCCGCCATGAGCTGGTTACGGTCACTAGCCAGGGACTCAACTCTCTCACCCAGAGCTTGGATGGCACGCATCATATCAGCCATCGAAGGTTCCTGAGTGCCAGAAGGGGGGTTAGGAGCAACCACTACAGGGGAAGGAATAGGTTGTGGGGCATGAGGAGAGGAAATGTCAATAGAACGAGAGGAACTTCTCCTAACTCTATCTCTCTCTAGCCTACGTGTATACTTTTGGAATTCGATAAAATCGAATTCCGAAAGCCCAACGCACTCCTCACATCGATCTTCCAATTGACAGGTTTTATCCCGACAATTGGAACAAACAGTGTGAGGGTCGATAGAGGCCTTCGGAAGACGCCTTGAACAGTCCCTAGCATTACACTTCCTAAATTTTGGGACTTGTGAAGGGTCAGCCATTTTGAATTGGTCAAAGGGGAATTCAAAAACTATCAAAAAGTCATCAACAAAGAATCCGTAATCAAAAAGAGTTCAAGGAATTGCGAAGAGAAAGCCTGCACAGCGAAAGCTCAAAACTAGAATAGTGTACTTCACCAATTAGTTGTGAAAACAAATCCAGTTTAGCAACAGCGAATAAGCACGTCTTGTCGGTAGCACGACAGAGAGAAAATTGAGTTCTTTGTTTACATTGAGTACTGGGTATCTGGACGACAGATGGCGCTGTTGGGTACACCCGCAACCTGTGTAGCGATCGCTGGCGAATTTTACCTTAGAGTTTTCTGTCGAGCAACAGAGTTTGCAGCTATTATAATCACCGGCTAAGTTAAATATTGAAAATTCTAAAGTAACAGGAGTATGACTTCAGCACAAGCTGTAGAGCCATTGAATTGTTAACGAGATAATTATAAAAAAACGACCCAAATACAAGTGGTGAATGAAAGACCCACCTGCTATTTTTGACCTTTGGCCCAAAACTGAAACTGTTGTTTGAAAAAAATTGTAACTTAAAAGGACAAGGGTTTGTAAGAAAATACAGTATCACAAACTTTAAAGGTAATTTGTACATACATACATATACCAAGGCACTTCCCCCAATTTTGGGGGGTAGCCAACATCAAACAAATGAAACAAAAAAGAGGACCTCTCCTCTCTACGTTCCTTCCAGCCTCACAAGGGGCTCAACCGAGTTTGGCTGGTACTGCTAGGGTGTCACAGCCCACCCTCCCCCGTTATCCACCACAGATGAAGCTTCATAACACTGAATCCCCTACTGCTGCTACCTCCGCGGTCATCCAAGGCACCGGAGGAAGCACCACGGCCTACTGGAACTGCGTCACAATCGTTCGCCATTCATTCCTATTTCTAGCATGCTCTCTTGCCTCTCTCACATCTATCCTCCTATCACCCAGAGCTTTCTTCACTCCATCCATCCACCCAAACCTTGGCCTTCCTCTTCTACTTCTCCCATCAACTCTTGCATTCATCACCTTCTTTAGCAGACAGCCATTTTCCATTCTCTCAACATGGCCAAACCACCTCAACACATTCATATCCACTCTAGCTGCTAACTCATTTCTTACACCTGTTCTCACCCTCACTACCTCGTTCCTAACCCTATCTACTTGAGATACACCACCCATACTCCTTAGACATTTCATCTCAAACACATTCAATTTCTGTCTCTCCGTCACTTTCATTCCCCACAACTCCGATCCATACATCACAGTTGGAACAATCACTTTCTCATACAGAACTCTCTTTACATTCATGCCCAACCCTCTATTTTTCACTACTCCCTTAACTGTCCCCAACACTTTGCATCCTTCATTCCCTCTCTGACGTACATCTGCTTCCACTCCACCATTTACTGCAACAACAGACCCCAAGTACTTAAACTGATCCACCTCCTCAAGTAACTCTCATTCTACAGGACATTCAACCTCACACCACCTTCCCTTCTCGTACATCTCATAACCTTACTCTTACCCATATTAACTCTCAACTTCCTTCTCTCACACACCCTTCCAAATTCTGTCACTAATCGGCCAAGCTTCTCATCCGCGTCTGCAACCAGTACAATATCATCCGCAAACAACAACTGATTTATCTCCCATTCATTGTCATTCTCGTCTACCAGTTTCAATCCTCGTCCAAACACTTGAGCATTCACCTCTCTCACCACTCCATCAACATACAAGTTAAACAACCGTGGCGACATCACACATCCCTGTCTCAGCCCCACTCTCACCAGAAACCAATCGCTCACTTCATTTCCTATCCTAACACATGCTTTACTACCTTCGTAGAAACTTTTCACTGCTTGCAACAACCTTCCACCAACTCCATATAACCTCATCACATTCCACATTGCTTCCCTATCAACTCTATCATACGCTTTCTCCAGATCCATAAATGCAACATACACCTCCTTACCTTTTGCTAAATATTTCTCGCATATCTGCCTAACTGTAAAAATCTGATTCATACAACCCCTACCTCTTCTAACACCACCCTGTACTTCTAAGATTGCATTCTCTGTTTTATCCTTAATCATATTAATCAGTACTCTACCATACACTTTTCCAACTACACTCAACAAACTAATACCCCTTGAATTACAATACTCATGCACATCTCCCTTACCCTTATATAGTGGTACAATACACGCACAAACCCAACCTACTGGTACCAATGGCAACAAAAAAATACATATTAAACAATCTCACCAACCATTCATGTACAGTCACACCCCCTTCCTTCAACATCTCAGCTCTCATACCAGATGCTTTTCCTACTCTTGTTTCATCTAGTACTCTTCTCACTTCCTCTCTTGTAATCTCTCTCTCATTCTCATCTCCCATCACTGGCACCTCTACACTTGCAACAGCAATTACATCTGCCTCCTCATTATCCTCAACATTCAGTAAACTTTTAAAATATTCCGCCCACCTTTTCCTTGCCTCCTCTCCTTTTAACAACCTTCCATTTCCATCTTTCACTGTCTCTTCAATTCTTGAGCCAGCCTTCCTTAATCTTTTCCCTTCTTTCCAAAACTTCTTCTTATTCTTTTCATATGAATGACCAAATCCCTGACCCCACCTCAGGTCAGCTGCCCTCTTTGCCTTACTTACCTTGCGCTTTACTTCAACATTTTTCTCTCTATATCTTTCATACTTCTCTACACTATTACTCTGCAGCCATTCTTCAAAAGCCCTCCTTTTCTCTTCCACTTTTACCTTCACTCCTTCATTCCACCATTCACTGATCTTCCTCATGCTGCCTCCAACAAACTTCGTGCCACACACATCACTTGCAATCCCAACAAAATTTTCTTTTACTAACTTCCACTCCTCCTCTAAATTACCAGTTTCTCTTACTTTCACTTTGTCATATGCCATTTTTAACCTTTCTTGATATTTACTTTTTATCCCCAGTTTTATTAACTCTTCAACCCTCACTAGCTCCCTTTTACATCCACCTACTCTATTCCCCCACTCTTTTGCTACAACTAATTTTCCTTCCACCAAAAAATGATCAGACATACCGTTAGCCATACCCCTAAACACGAGCACGTCTTTCAATCTTCCAAACATTCTTTTAGTTATCAACACATAATCCATTAATGCCCTTTCTACCACTCTTTCATTTGCCACTCTTACCCATGTATACTTGTTTTTTATCTTTTTTTTTTTAAAAAGCTAGAACTCATCACCATCTCTTGCTCAACACACATATCTACCAGTCTCTCACCACTCTCATTTTCACCTGGTATGCCATACTTCCCAATGACACCTCTTACCTCTCCAGCGCCCACTCTAGCATTTAAGTCACCCATGACAACTACATAATTCCTTCTACCCAGTCCTTCTACACACCTAGTTAATTCATTCCAGAACTCATTCCACTCTTCTTCACTTTTCTCACAACCTGGCCCATACGCACTGACAAAAGCCCAACACTCCCTACCCACCCTAACCCTTACCCACACTAACCTAGATGATATCTCCTTCCATTCCACTACTTTACCTATCATCCATTCACTCAGCAATAAAGCCACACCTTCTCTTGCTCTTCCCCTTTCAATCCCAGACACTCTACCAGAATTTTCACCAAACATCACTTCACCTTTCCCTTTTATCTTTGTCTCACATAAAGCCTATATATCCATCCTTCTATTCCTAAACATACTTCCAATCTCACATCTTTTACTCTCTATCGTACTACATCCGAGCACATTCAAACACCCCAAAACTAGAGTGTGGGGAGCAGTTACTCTCCCCTAAGCTCCACCTCTTTGATGTCTCATAGGATTATAATACAGGAGAGGGGGTTCCCAGCCCTCTCGTCCCGTCCCTTTTAGTCGCCTCTTACGACACGCAGGGATACGTTGGCGCTATTCTAATTGTTTTTATGCCCAAGTCATTTACAGTAATACTAGATTGATTCAAGCGCAACTGGAATTCAGTGGTTAAAACTTGAAACAACAGCAGTTACCACTGGTGATATACCGATACCTATTACTAAACTGGCTGGCTAAAATCCTGGAATAGTTGTTGGTAGTAGGTTGGCCAGGGCACCAGCCACCCGTTGAGATACTACCGCTAGAGAGTTATGTTGTCCTTTGACTGGCCAGACAGTACTACATTGGATCCTTCTCTCTAGTTACGGTTCACTTTCCCTTTGCCTACACATACACCGATTAGTCTGGCCTATTCTTTCCAGATTCTCCTCTGTCCTCATTCACCTGACAACACTGAGATTACTAAACATCTTCTTCACCCAAGGGGTTAACTACTGCACTGTAATTGTCCAGTGCCTACTTTCCTCTTGGTAAGGGTAAAAGAGACTCTTTAGCTATGGTAAGCAGCTCTTCTAGGAGGACACTCCAAAATCAAACCAATGTTATCTAGTCTTAGGTAGTGCCATAGCCTGGTCTTCCACTGTCTTGGGTTAGAGTTCTCTTGCTTGAAGGTACGCTCAGGCACACTATTCTCTTGTTTCTCTTCCTCTTGTTTTGTTAAAGTTTTCATAGTTTATATAGAAAATATTTATTTAAATGTCATTTGTACTTAAAACTATATTATTTTTCTAGTTTCCTTTCCTCACTGGGCTATTTTCCCTGTTGGGGCCCCTGGGCTTATAGCATCTTGCTTTTCCAACTAGGGTTGTAGCTTAGCAAGTAATATTAATAATAATAATAATAATAATAATAATAATAATAATAATAATAATAATAATAATAATAATAATAATAGCTATGTTCAGATCTGATAAAGTGCCGAGCCTGGTACCCTAGACATCTTACGAACCAGGATTGACAGTATCGTCAGATTCATCACCCCGGCAACCAAGGAAGTTCCAAGAGAAAATCTCTTTTTTTTTCTTAGACTAGTAAGTCTGTCAAGTAAGGCAGAAACTAGTTTATGTGTTTGCCTATAAATATCCCACCTCCTCCCTCATAAAGAGGATAGTGGAATAAACACTTCTACTTAACAGACATATTGTAATTGCTAGCTATAGATGAGGCTTACCTATGCCTTTGTCCATCCAGCTACATAAGATTCCAACAGCTACACCCCAAGGGAGGGGAGGAAGAAAGGAGAAAGGCCATATGCTCTATCTCTTAACCTTGACTTATGTTATAACCGCTATCTTAGACATGATAACTTTGGTCCTGTAAAGGTTCTCGGGTAACTATACCACTTGCTGAGGAGCAATTACAGGTCCCAGTAAAAATGTATTTAAATACTTGTGAGTGCATTCCTGCAAATATTCCACAATAACAGTGATCTGACACCTCCATACTCAAGAATCTAAAATTTGAGCCACTGAGAGATTTTTTAAAGACTAGAGTGGCACCAACTTCTCTCATCTCATGGGTGCACACCTTTACTCGTTCTGGTGCGCTGGGAGATCTAGAGCGTAATGCTCTGTTGATTGCCTCCCGCAATCGAAAGGAGAGTGTATTTTTGGTACTCTCTTTCTTTCACCCTACTAGTGCTTCTAAACAGGTTCCGTAACCTGGATCTGGCAGCCTGAGTTCTTTTAAGGTACTGCCTTAGTGCCCTTACGGGATACAAAATTAATTCATCTGAATTGTCAGTTACTTCCTTAAGAGACAAAACTGAGGAGGATAATAGTCTAGCATAAAGGATTAATGGATTATTAGTTTTCGTTACATAATCGGGAACAAAAGATAGAAAGACCTGCCTATAGTGCCAACAGATGAGCATGCTTGTACATTAATAGATAGAAGCACACAAACATGTGAATCCTCTAAATCAGGTGAATGAGTGCAAATAGATAGGCAAAACCCAAACGAAAAAACAAAAAAAAGTGAGGGCACTAATACAAACAGGAGAGAGCTCCCATCAGCAGGTGAGGTAGTGCTCCCATAGGAACGCACTCTTGCAAGCAGGCGAGACAGCACGCAATCATAAGCAGGTAAGTGAATGATCGTGAGGACACGATATGGTGTGCGATTGCAAGCAGGTACGATAGTACGCTATTACAAGAAGGTGAGAAGGTGCGTGATCGATGATGAGCAGGTGAGGTGACATTTCTGCAGATGTGAGCGATTGCAAACATGTGGGGTAACGGTCCATAGATATGCACGATAACGAACAGCTGAAGTGAAAAGAAAGTGCAATCCGATGTGGCATGCAATAAAAAACAGGTGAGGTTCCAATTCCATAGGAGCGTGCAATCACAAGTAGAGGAGATGAAGCACGAACATCTATGCAGTACTGTACTGTACTCAGTATTTTGGGCTCGAGCCATGTCGTCCTGATGGAAGTTCTTCAAAGGCAGCTTACTACTTGGGATATTTCTGCAAGTGATATACCAGAGAATTTAACCAAAGAAGTATCATAGGGTTCTTTCTCCTGGAAGGAATATCCTGAGAGATATCGTATATACAATAGGGACATGTTTAAAACATGCCACGGCTATCCTTCCCCGAATAGAGTTAACCTTGTCTCGAAGGATATGGGATAGGATTGGATACTTGAGCGAGATAGCCGTTACAACTTACGATCCCATTGTGCTACTACAAACACATTTCCTGGATTACCATTCCTTCTTGCAGCGTCAACTTGATGGTTGTTTGGAGTGTAATTATTTTGGTTGTGGATGGTTTTTTGTAAAGTATTTTAGTTTTAAGAAATATAGTTGTAAGGTTATGTTTTTTTTTTGTCCTTTTTCTCCAAGAGTTTCGCTGTTGATAACGTAAGGGAAAAGTTTGTATTGAGGAGATTATCATCAGTAAGTAAGATTCAAGGGTGTGGGGGTGGTTGTTGCAACATCCCACCACACCACCTTAGGTTGTCTAATAGACCAACTTTAGGAGTAATGATGTTCCAGTGATGTGACAATTTCCTCCATTTTCTATAGCACTGCCTTTTATAGCTATTCATGAATCTCTACAGATTTCTGAGTTGTTTGGCATGAGTCTCTACTGTAGTGTAGCAGTAGCCATAATGAGTGCAGTAGAGATTTTTCTTCTAAAAATATTACTATAATACATTTCTATTGAATATTTATTTATATGCTAATTCTAAGATTGAAAACATTTTAATGACTTGTACTCATAG
The DNA here is from genome assembly GCF_036898095.1 of Palaemon carinicauda. NCBI lineage: Eukaryota > Metazoa > Arthropoda > Malacostraca > Decapoda > Palaemonidae > Palaemon > Palaemon carinicauda. The sequence continues at coordinate 41,874,035 of NC_090752.1, forward strand.
AAATTTCCTCTCTTTACAGGTTACTAATGACATTGAGTGTTCAACAGTAACCTGTACCAGGCGGGTCAAGTTACCCTGTGGCCCTAAGACTTGCCGAAAGCATACAGACTGTGATGTTTCCAAACGGTCATTTGGGATTTAGAAACCTTCCAACTGCAAAATCTGCAAAGACCTGATAGACACTGGCTTCCATGCTACCAATGTCTCCCAGGATGAGAAAGCACAGAGTCAGAAGACCATTCGTCATTGGGCGAGAGGCTTTCAGAAGAGCTCTCAACAAGGTATCCCTTACCTTCCTTCCATGGAATTTAAAGACCTCCTCTTTCCCAAGGCCAAGGTGACCACTGATTTTGGCCACCAGGTACCAAAGGTTCAACTCCAACCAGAACCATTAGATCATGAGGATGATGAAGTTCGGGACACTCTGCAAGTGATGAGCCTATACTATACGCCGACATGTTGATGACCTCTTCTGTGACATCAGAGAGGGAAAGGATCTTACTGTCCACGCAAGCCTCTGATGGGTCACTGGATGTCCATCAGGTGAGTACAGTACCCAGTACCTCTTCAGTTCATTCCCCCATCCCTGCATCCACTAGCCCTGCTTCTACTTCAACTCCTGTTCCGACAACAAATACACCCTTGTTCCCAGGCCATTTGGAGTTTATGGCATCCATGAAACTCTTACATGCTGAACATAAATGTGCTCAAGCGTCCTTGGAGGCGAAGATAGAAGCTTTCCAACAGGCACCTACGTTAACGGCTCTGCCAGCATTGAGCCTGCGTGATTGCTCAACTAAGAATCCTTGGAGTTATGCTTAGCATATGGCTTTGAATGAGGGGTACCTCCACATCAGAGAAGGTATGGGTTCTAAGCCTGTCTCCGACTTAGAATTCTTCCCCTCTATTGACAATTATCCTTACAGCTACGTAAGGCTTAACTCGGAAGCATACATTAGGAATGATACGATCCCTAAGGAGACTATCATCCTGGACCACAGCAAGCCTCTGTCTCTATTGGTTAAGGAGCTCAAACGGCTGAATTCACTAATACTCAACTTTCTGCCTTCAGTATGAAGCAGGCCACCTTTGTTGCTCCCAAGGATACTGTTTTTCCCTTTGCCTTAAAAGTTTAGAAGCTGTGAAGAAAGTAGTGGAGGGTAGACCATTGCCAGTGCTGGAGGAGTGTAAACCTGTCTCCCTGGCCCTACCTTATGACCCGGACAGCTGGGAAAATGTCCAACACACGTTTCTGTTGGGAAACTTGATAAGGACATTAGAGACAAACAGTTTAATGAAAGGCTGCCTAGAATTCCCAAATTCCCTTTGAAGGAGAAATTGGAGGCAAAAGAAAGGCTATCTGCATCTTTGTCCCACCAGTCCTATCTAGAGATGTTAATTGGGAACTATTCTAAATCTGACCTCTACCCTGTCTTGGCAAAGACTCACCTGGCTACTTTCCATAAGGATTTCCATGCTTTCTTCCTAGCCAGTAGAGCATGTAAAGAACATGTCCTAGCCACAGCAACTATTAAGCATGAGCCTAAAAAGTTGACTGACTCTAACATCTGGGGGAAAGATCTTTTTCCCCAGAAATTGGTTAAGGAAGTAATGGACAGAGCGGCTTAGGAGAATAAGAGCCTTGCACAACAGTGGGACATGTCCTCTAAGAGGAAATTTACTCATGGAGAAGAAACTTATGAGACCCTTTAAAGGAAGGAAATCCTTTCCTGTCACAAGTGCCTCAGTTGCCATCATCCCCTAGATTGTGTACATGGTTCCCCAGCAGTATGTATCACAGTCTCCAGCCTTTAACCCAGCATACGAGCGAGCCACCACAACTTTTCACCCTGCCAGAACTCAAAAGAAGAGCACTAGTGGCAGAGGAAGGTCTGGAAAGGGGGCCAAGCCATTTAAAAAAAGCAGGTCCTTCACAACAACGAGGAGCTGCCAGTAGGGGGGAAGACTTCACCTTTTCAGGGATCGTTGGGAGTTTGATCCCTGGGCTCACAGCATAGTCTCCAAGGGACTAGGATGGAAATGGAGACAGAAATCACCCCAGTTCAAAATGTTCTTCCAACCTTCAACCCCATGCTTGGAGGAGTACATTCAGGATCTTCTCTGGAAAAGTTATCCGTTGCACAAAACTCATGAATTTTTAAAGGGTGGCTCTTCTGGGTGCCTAAAAAAGATTTGAACACTTCGAAATATTCTGGACTTGTCTCCACTAAACAAATTCATTCTAAACAACAAGTTCCAGATGCTAACTATCTCACAAATACGGACTCTACTACCCCAGGGGGCCTACACCGTCCCCATAGATCTTACAGATGCCTATTGGCACCTTCCGATAGGTTGGCACTTCTCCCCCCCAAACCATGGTTTCAGACTGGCAAGAAAGGCCTACGTATTCAGAGCTATTCCCTTCAGGCTCAGTATAGCTCTAAGGATTTTCACAAAGCTAGTAGAGGCCCTTGTCCAACAATTATGGAACAAAGGCCTCAAGGTGATGGTTTACCTGGACGACTGGCTGGTCTGGGCTGGAACAAAGCCAGAATCTCTTCTGGCGGCTCGAGAAGTCATGAAATTCCTATAGTGTCTAGCCTTTCAAATCAAACTCAAAAAATCCAGGCTCTGTCTGGCTCAGGAATTCCAGTGGCTAGGGCTTCACAGGAATCTAAAGTCACACGTCTTCCCTCTACTACAAGGCAAGAGAAAAACAATCGCAATACCAGGTGCCTACTTCGCTCAAGCGTACTCACCAGACGGCAACAGGAAAGTGTCTTGGGTTCACTGCAGTTTGCTGCCATGACAAAACCATTCTTAAAAGCAAGACTCAAAGAAGCCAACACAGTTTGGAGAAAGAAGGCATCAAATGCTCTGAGAGATCTTTGCAGCAAAACCCAGGCTTTACTGAACAAGCAGCTCAAGCCATGATCCACTACCAAGAGCTTGTTGACACACGTCCCTCTGCAGTATCCTCCCCCGTCCGTGACAATTCACACAGACGCCTTGGAACAAGGTTGGGGAGGACATTCCTCTCAAGAAAATACAAGGTCAGTGGTCAATCATATTTCAGAAATTTCATATCAACATTCTGGAAGCTATGGCAGTGTTTCTGACTCTAAAGAAACTGAACCTAAAGACAAAATCACACATCAAATTACTCATCGACAGCAAGATGATAGTCCACTGTGTCAACAAACAGGGCTCCAGGTTTCCTTAGATCAACCATATGATTCTGGACATTCTCATTTTGGCAAAGTAGAGAAATTAGCATCTCTCAGCAGTTCACCTAGAAGCGGTTGGCAATGTGACAGCAGACGCCCTGTCAAGATCTAAGCCTCAGGAAACAGAATGGTCTCTGGATGCAAAATCAATCTGTTTCATCTTAGAGCAAGTCCCAAAAATGCAAATAGATCACTTTGCAATTAGCTACAACAAGAAGCTTCCCCGGTACGTAGCACCAAACTTAGATCCAGAAGAGGCAGGAATGGATGCAATGTCCATGGATTGGAGCCAATGGTCTCAAATTTACCCATTTCCACCGTTCAACCTCCTAATGGAATTCCTGAACAAACTGCGGACTTTGAAAGGAACTGCGGCCCTAGTGGCTCCCAAGTGGCCCAAGAGCAATTGGCATCCTCTTGTTCTGGAACTCAAACCTCTCCAGGTCCCTCTACCATCTCATGTGCTGTCCTGGGGTGTTCAACGGAAGACTGTCTTCGCTTCCTCTTATAAAACAAAAAACCTTCAGCTCATGATTTTCTCACCCTAGTGGCTCAAAGAAAGCTCAGAGTTGCAAAGGAGAGAATTGACTTTATAGAAGAGTACAAGTCCAATACTGTACCACAAAACAACAATACTTGTTTTCCTGGAAAAAATCGGTTTAATGTTAAAAATCATCAGCCCTCTTCCATTACTACGGACTTCTGTATTTCTTTCTTTACTTTATTACATGAACAGAGTCTAACCTCTACAACTATCGCCTCATGTAAGTCGGCACTAACTAGACCCATTGCTTATGCTTTGGATATTGAACTCAATAGCAAGCTGTTCAATAGGATCTTGAAGGCTTGTGCTAAATTGAAACCTAATGCTCCTCCAAAGGATATCTCGTGGTCATTGGATAAAGTCTTGCACTTTGCCTCCTCGATAGATAACACCACTACCACTCTGAGGGATCTTACACAAAAGGCAATCTTTTTGCTTGTTATGGCTTCTGGTTCTAGAGTCGGCAAGATTGTGGCACTTTCAAGGGATGATGGCCATACTGAATTCTCAGAATCGAGGGAGGTAAATCTTTACCCAGATCCTGCATTCTTGGCAAAAGACGAACTTCCCAAGAAACGTTGAGGACCCAGGATGACTGTTACACTAAAGGAGGATCCTTCTCTGTGCCCCGTGGAATGTCTAAAGGCCTACCTGTCGAATAGTCGGGTCTTTAAAGGCAGTCAGACTTTAAAGGGGAAACAACACAAGCTAATCTTTCTCTGAAACAGCTAAGGTCCAAACTCACCTATTTCATCAGAAGGGCTAACCCCGATAATATGCCATCAGGTCATGACCCTGGGAAAGTTGCCTCTTCCTTAAACCTTTTCCAATCCATGTCCTTTGAAGGTTTAAAGGTTTACACAGGATGGAAATCTTCAAGAGAGGTCTTCAAACATTACTTATGTCACTTAGAAAAGATTAAACATTTTGTGGTGGCCGCTGATAGTGTGGTTAAACCAGCTTCTTAAGTGTTGTGCATGGACTCTCATAGACTGTCTAATTGGAACTTCGGTCTACATTATGCAAGTGCAATACAGTAATGTTCTTATTTGTAATGTGTACTATTCTATGATTTCAAAGTGTCAAAGGTGATATTTTCCTATTATGTTATGTGTCTTACAATTTTACTACTCTATTACATGATTCTAGGATTTGAAAACTTTGGTTTTCTGCTCGTGCTTAATATTCATATTGTTGCACTGAATACTGTTACATTCATGAATCTTTGTTTGGAAATGATAAGATATTATTGTTCTTTTTGCATTTCCTTTTTTTTGGGCTCGAGCCATGTTGTCCTGATGGAAGTTCCTCAACTGATTTCATCTTTCACCAATCGATTACCCAGTGCACACAATGGATAAATATAGACCTTCAGTTTGCTAGTGTGCCCATGTACATAAGACATGTTTGTGCTATTTCACTCTTGGGGCTTAAATGTTGTAAAAAGTTTAGTCCTAAAAAAAGAAAAAAAAAAGGTTTGGTTGACTCAGGACACTGCCCCGACAGTAAGTGAACCTTTCAGTGAAATTAGAGTAGAGGCTGGATTCCACTTATCATATGATTTTTACTTTCCCCGTCATCGTGTGGGTACCTCTCTGCATATAGTGACACAATTGTCCCAGTATTAGGGTCATATATTAGGCCCAGAAACTAGTGACCACAAAGTGGAGTAAAACATGTCAGAGTGGCTGTGAAACTTTAAGGACAGTCAATGTCCAGACCCTGCCGACTTACTGTGTAGATAGTGAACAGCAAAGTTGCAGGGCTCTCCTTAGCCTGAAGCCTTCTTATGTACTTTAACTGTAAAGGTTCTGTCATGATGTTAACACTTACAATATAGGTTTTGTATCTGCGGCCCAATGGGATGGTAATTTGATGAAGTATTTTTTTATTTTTCTTATCTTATTTTCTTAAATGTGCGGCTTACTGTATAACCTGATCCTGGTGACTTTATACCATATAGTATGGCACCTTTGGTTATTGTCAGCGTTTAATGGTATGCAGTATTAATGCAAAGCACTTGGATTTTATAATTTTCATGGCTATTATAACTATTAATGTGGAATCATGTTTTTTCTTTTTAACTGTGATATTTATTCAGATTTTGTTCATAATTACAGTCTTTATTTTTCTAATCGGAAATAAATATTTCTTTTTTTTTTGGTAAACAGTAGTAAGCATTTCTTTTCCCTGCATAACCTGTCCCCTCCTCAGCCACCAATTTAGAATTTATGTGTTATTTGCTTCCTTTCTACAATCTTACCTGACATTCAAGCTATTTATTATACTATATACTGTTGATTTTCCCCAAAATTAAATCAACGATCATACAACCTGATTTTTTTTTTTTTTTGGTCATAGCTGGGTCCCCTTGCCCAGTATAAAAAAGGGATTTTGACGAAGGAAAAATCTATTTCTGGGGAGAGACCTGTGACGCCCGGAGAAAGTCCTTCTTTTCTAATATAAATCATCCAAATATACTAGAGAAAGATAAAAGCATGGAATGCAGAGGTTACAACCCTCGCGCGAGCACCTTGTTGGTGTCGTATATCTAACAAGGGCGTGTGTAAACCACTATTCACAGGCTGCCTTCCATTTAGATAATCCCTTCATCAAAGGGGAGGGCCGTGACAGGCCCTAGAGAATACAGTTGGGTTACCCTACCGACACCTACCACTCGCGCTCACCAGGTCATCCTTCTGATTTTGGACTTGCTCGCAAGTTGAGATTTTTTTTTGCACAGTGTTTTTCGAAGAGTTTCTCGTTATTTCAACATGACTGACGTTGCTACTTCACCCTTACCAATGTTAAGTACCATAGTTTGTTTTGGCAGCTTATTGCAGTACCGGGCTTTTGTTCTGTTTCCACTACGGTGGTTTTTAGTTTTGGAAGCGATTGTCCTGCCGAGGTATCGGCAGCCATTTTGGGTTATGTTCGCTTCGGTAAATTTTCAAGTTGTTATTGCCCATCTGGTACTCTGTCATCTAGGTTATCCCAACAAGGAAGATCTTCTTCAAAACTGACTTGATGGTGGTTAAAGTGCTACCTGTTAGGCCTTTGTCAAATAGGAACCTCAAGAAAGAGATGGCTAAATTCGGGGACATACGAGTATGGTCTGAACTCTTAGGGAATCTGCTAGTTGTTAACGGCCGAATCATATTGGCGAATTGTCGAGTCCCTTTTGTCCGATTCGATGAAGAGATCGTTTTCCGGTTCAATGTTCGCGTCTCTACGAGCTGCAAACTTCCTGTAGTCCACAAAGTTAGAGTTTTGGCTATCCTTGAGTAATCTGACACAGTGAGTTTGGATTACTTGGGTCAGTTTGAGGAACGGGATCCGGATGGGACGGAGTTTCAACTCGAGGAGGAGAGGAAACCAACTGTTCTTGGCCAGTGAGGTGGTACTAAAGCCACTGCGCCCCGGAAGCAGCGTAGTTTGTGTAAAAGTTTCTTTAGAAGATTCACTAGGGGAAATAGGGAAATCTTCTTCTAATGGTTCCAATCCCGGGGTAATGCGTCCATGGCATAAGCCCGAGGGTCCAGGGTTGGGGTCACATAACAGGGAAGTTTGTGATTCATCTGAGTTGCGAATAGATCTACCTGGAGGCCCGGAACCAGCCTGAGTATCACCTTAGAAAAGAAGGACTTTCACCGGCCGTCACAGGTCGACCCAGAAAACTTTTTGCCCAGATCTCTGAGCATTCCTCCAAATTTTTATGTAGTGAAAAGTTGGGGTTTGGTCTGCATTTGGACACTAGGCAGTCTGCGTGCTACGTCTGGCTGTAGCCCACAAACCACTACAATGCATTTGGAAGAAGTAAAGATACTTCTCCCCTTGGGGAGAAAGGGCTAAAGGAAGCAAGCACAGATCCTTGGGATCACAATAAGCTCTGTCATCATGTGTGCTAGTGCATGCATTAACTGTGCTAATGATAGCTTGCCGTTGTTGTGCACGCCACCATATCAGGAGCACGTTGACCACAGACAAAGTCTGAAGAGGCAGGGTTATTTGATCTAGTCAGCAAGGAACATGCTTGCAAAGCAGCTCAATCATCAGCATCAGGATAGTCAGAGTTCAAACCCCTTGCGCGCTCGGAGGCATGTTGCTCACGAGAGCACACGTCGCTCTGAATATATGCATGAACAAACACACTTATAATACGAAGGAAAACGATGGTGTTCCTTCCGAGAAAGAATTGTTCCACCCAATACTGTCTTCTTCAGAAAACTCGCAGAAAGGTTGGTCAATCAAGGAAGTCAGTCCCCAGGGCAGTACATCGGCAGGAAGCTTAGGTTCAGGCTCACTGTCAAGGACAATAGGATCATTAGGCATTGAAGAGATACTATTCCCCTTTTTGGAATTAAGCGCCAAGGCTAACTTCTCTTTGGACAGAGTATCTTGTAACACCAAGAAAGCCCAAAGGCACATACCATACACACACGCACTAAAAAGAGAAAGAAAGGATATCACTAAAGCCAAATTCTATGAGAAGCCAACACCATGTGTAAGAGAAGTGGGGCTTCCACTTCACCAGCCAGTATGCCGACACGTCGTTATAAGTTTTAACTGCCATGTTCCATATGCGCTTTAATCAATCTCCTATTAAAAGACGAAGGTTTGCTTTCATGATCAAACAAACAAATTACTTTAAAATTTGAGATATTTTCCTACATGAATACAAACCCTCATCTTTTAATAGAAGGGAAGAAGTCCCTATGAACCAAAACCTGACTGGTTCAATCTTCTCCAAAAATGTTAGTCTATTTGCTCTTATCCAGGAGCAGCGTTGATGACTCCACCAACCTCCTAACAACTTCAGCATAAGGATGCTACAAGTATTAGGATAGATCCAGACCTACAGATAACTGGTACTCTGTCACAAGAGCAACCCATATCTCCAATAGGAGATAAGGTGTCTGAATGTATTCATAGCTATCATAGACAATAGTTTAGCATACATTCTACCCATCCTTTACACGTTTAGGAAGATAAAAGATATACTACAACACAGATCCTGATTGCAAACAAAGGTTACTTGGATATGAAGCTTACCTGTGTCCAGCACATAACAGCTATAACTCCTAAACCTACAAGACAGGATATAGAAAGAATTGAAGGCCAGTTATTCTACCTTTCATTCTACATTTATGTCATATGCACTATCTGTGACAACATGCTCCTTATCCTATGAGATAGCTGAGCAACTCCTACAAGACCCAAGGGTAAAGCTGTCCAAGGACTTGTGAGAATACTCTCATAACTAATGGAAAGTAAAGGTTATCTGGTGTTTCCAGACTCCTTGACTTCATAAGCTCTCACCCACACTAGACCTTCACCTCCTCTTTGGTTAAGGGATATGCTCTTTTGGTAGTCTCAAGAAACCAGGAAGAAACAGTGTTCCTGGATATCTTTTTCTTGACATTACAGGTGCTAAGGAAGTCTCTGGTACTCAGGCCTGAAGTGCTGAGTCCTCTTCAGATAGCAATGCAATGCCCTAAAACAGAGAAGCAATTCCTCTTGATTCCCTTCAGACATTTCTCTCAGTGAAAAGAGGGAGAAGGACCTAGAATTGTGGACCACTGGGTTTTGGGCCTTTGCAAAAAATTTAGGAACAAAACTGGAAGAGACCTCATTCCATCCTTCAGAATACTAGTGAAATGAAATGCCATGAAGTCCTCTGACTCACTTTACCAAAATTAAGGCTAGCAAGAAGTCTTCCAAATCAGATTTCTGTCTTAAGACCTTAACAATGGCTCACAAGGGGACAAAATCAGAAACTTGGCAACACGGGTCACATCCTCCTACTCTTCAGTCTGAAGACCTGTCTCAAGGCTGAGTGATAGCCTTTTCACTGCAAAGACTCAGCGAAGGAAGCCAATGAGGTCTGTAATCAACTGAGGAGTGGCAATGACCAGAAAAATACATCAATTGCAGAAGATGGCCCAATTTTATTTGGTAGACAACTGCAGAGGACTTGTGCAGGTATCCAGAGACCCATGGAGTTGCTCGCAAAAAGCCTTTCACTCGATAGAGTAGTCTCCACCAGTGAAGATCAAGGGCTCCAACGAGTGATGGTAACTCTGAAGGTTCAGCTGACAGAGAATAGTGGGCAATAGCAATAGTTCTTGCGTTATCTCGACAAGGAGCATTATCAGATCAGGGTACCATTCAGCCTATAGCCATCTAAGAGCCCCCAGTGACATCTTGAAAACCAACATCATCAATACCTTGTTAATTACCAGTTATTCTGAAAGAAGAGAAGAAATGTGTATACATCCAGTGTCTAATAGATCTTGGAATGCATCTCGATTGCTATCCAAGCATCTGGAATAGGGAGCAAAACACTTGTGTGTTTTCAGTTCAGCTATAGGGCAAACAGATCGATTGTTGGTAACCCAAAAAGGGTAAGCCTTTCTGCCATTCAAGAATATAGGGACCACTCCAAACCTACAACCTATCCATGACAACTAAGTATATCTGCTAATATATTCCTATTGCCCAGAATGAACCATGGGGAAAGCTTGACAGTGTTGTTCACTGATTAGTGTACAACTGGTTAGCCAACTCATATGCTATGACAGCAGTGTTTTTGGGTGTTACAGCTCAAAAATCATTACAGCAAGGAATAAGGGACCACTCCAAACCTAGAACCTACATCCTGCACCTCCTGAGGGAGGGAGTCTACTACGTATTAGAATCCTCTCGCATGGAATGAATCTCGCAGATAGCTCTACAGTGTTCGACAC
>NC_090752.1:41894554-41912054 GCF_036898095.1 Palaemon carinicauda
TTGGGTGACTTACCCCTTAGGAAGGGTGGAAAGTCCCCAGCCATACTGGCTTTGGCTTTACCTGGGGACCGTAAATCCGAGTGAGTCGCACTCGAGAAAAGGAGTCCCTGCACCTCACAAGTTCCTTGCTCCGCAAGGAAACGTGTGGCCTACATAAGCTTGTGTGTGAAGGAAGAAGTGTGACCCGTCCTAGGCAGTTGACCTGGAGTTCCAGAAGGAACTCTGGGTTAGGACGTTCCCAATACCACCTCGTCAGGGTATGGGGGACGCGACAGTATTGACTCAATACTCGGAACACAAGGAAGCATGGTTTACCTGCAGAGGTTTGAGGTCAGCTATGCAGAGACCAGGATGCTGCTTCCCCAGTAGAGGGGACGATGAAGAAAGAAGTAAGGGCCAGACATACTTCTTTCGCTCATGCAGACTAAAACCTAATAACAATGCCCTCAACCTTCTGCTACCTGTCCAAAAAGGAGCCTGAGGTTAGACCAGCTGTTGTGTAGCCACCACAGAGCGATAGAAACGTATCGATACTCCTGTGGGTCACGTCCTGCAGGAAGCGGGCTGCGAAGGTCATTAGACGCTTCCAGACTCCAGCTTGTAGCACCTGCGTCACAGAGTAGTACTACTTGAAGGCGAGGGACGTTGCGATGTATCCGACATCGTGCTGTAGGGCGACGTGATATAGGAGGGTCTGGATTCAGGTCGAGATGAATGTCCTTGACTCCGAGCTGAAGAGGTATACTGGAGACTCTCCCATGTCCTTCCTGTGCTCCCAACCCGGCTGCACGTGAGGACAAACTGCAGCTGTTCCCAAGGATAACCCCTCGATTCCTTTACTGACAAGGAGAAGGTTTGGGTCATCTGATACAGAATGGTGACTCGAAATCTTGAAGGAGTTGGACCGAAGGGCCGGGACCCCAAAATTCTGAGTCGAGCAAACAACTCAGGAGCAAACCTGAATGTTGCTTTCCCCTATCTCTTAGAAAGGGTGGAGTTGTACGAGACCAAGAAGATTGCTTACACACTGGCCGAGGCCAGAGTGAGCAGGAGCACCGTCCCCCAAGGCGGAATACGATCAGAGGGCTGATGTAATGGTTCTTGAGAAGATCTCTAAAGGGACTAAAAAGTCCGAACCATGCTCCATGGAGGAGGTCTCACTCCGACTGGGGGCAGGGACGTTTGCAGCTTCGCATGAGCGAAGAAAGGTCCAGCGGGAAGGAAAAAGTCTATTCCTTTCAGCCTGAAGGCCAGAGAAAGGCTGAGCGACAGGCTTCATTGCCGAGAGCGGAAAGAAGTTTCCTCCTGCCGAATAGCAATAAGTCCGTTATTGCTAGAGAAGAGGCCTCAAGGGAAGAGGTATCTCTCCCACGACACCACCCACAGAAGACTCTCCACTTCGCCTGGTCGACCCCTGCGGATGACTATCACAGGTGACGCGACCTCCGCTCCGCGACTGTAGCGGGTTGTCTCTTCTTGAGGAGGCGGCGTAGTGTCTCCAGGCGCGAAGCCGAAGCGATGCCACGGCTCGTGAAAGATGTTGTAGTGTGGTTGTTTGAGTAGCCTGTGCCGTGGGAGAAGCTCTCCCGGGAGTTCCGTCAGGGGAAGCAGAGGGTCCGGAAACCGTTCCGCGTATAGTCACAGTGGAGCTCTCAGGGCCATCGAAAGGTTGACAGACAACCTGGTCTTGTTGAGACCCATTCTCAACAGACAACAATGGTGGGAAGACGCAGGTGTCGATGTTGTCCCACCATCACCGGAAAGCATTTTGCCAAAGAGTCTTGGGGTCTGAGACTAGGGGGAAAAACAGCAGAAGCTTGAAGTTCCAGGCTGTCACGATCAGGTCCCTCAGGCCAGGACTTACTGGCTACTCAAGGCCAAAGACCCCCAGGTACCCTCTATCTGCGAGGCTCTGCTCAGATAGTCGGAGAGAACATTCCTCTGCCCGGAATGAGCGAGCCGATAGTGGTATAGAGAGGACCTCGGATCATCTCAGTATCTCTACTGCAAGATGCGAAGGTATGAAAATGCGTCCCTTGCTGGTTGGAATACGCCAGTACCATGAAGTCGTCGCGCATGGAGCGACTCGGCAGGAACTGTAGGATCTGTAGAGGGGCCAGACTACGGCCCCTAAGCCTGCCTGAATGATGGAGAGGTATCCTTCAGGTCCTGACCATAGGCCTGAGCCGGAACATCCCCCCCCCCCCCCCCCTTTTCTTTGACGAGTCCGAGAACAGCATCAAAAGTGGGGAAAGGACAAGAATATCCACTCCCATCAAGAGGTTCCATAGGTCAACACCCATTGCAGGTCTAACCATTCCGCTGGTCCCATAGGGGCCAGAAAGTCCGTTTAATCGTTGCTTTGATACCACCGGAACTTGGGCTGCCCCACAGGGAACTTATCCTGAGGCAACCGTTCGGGACTTTAAACGGGTCAATGAGGAAAAGAGACCCAGGAAACGTTCCAAAGTAGGGCTGAAAGCTCGGCTTGACTGAGAACAGGTACTGCGACTCTCCTCAGCCTTGCCACAGTCAACTGAAGGGAAGGCACGGAGAAGGAGGCAACAGCATCTGGCGTACCCAGGCGGTCACCCATCTAAGTACTGACCTGCCCAACGTTGCTTAAGTTCGCTGACCAGCCCAACGTTGCTTAACTTCGCTGATCGGACGAGAAGCGGTGTTTCCAACGTGGTAAGGCCGTTGACTCAATATCATGGCTAGATACCCCAGATGTTGAGGCAGAAGTAGAGAAGGCTCCTAGCAAATTACCATGATCCCTCACTCATGGTAAGGACCCGGAAGCCTGTCCCGGCGTCGAAGAAGGTCGAACCCGAGCCTACCGGAGTTGACCAGACCTCCAAAAGGCTAAGGAGGCGGAAGCCTGCTCCTGAGCGGCCCTGAGGAAAGCAGGGAGAGTTCTTTGGAGAAAATCCTGCGATGCCGCGGCGGGCTCGCCACACCGCATCTTAAGTCTAGGCTGAATTCCAAGAGCTTCCTGGAAGATGGATGGAATGGAAACTGGAAGTACCCGTCCTTCCGATCCAGGGCCTAAGGAGTCCTGCCGCCTCGTTACCAGTCTGATCGATTCTGCTGTCCCACGCTGGACGAAGTTTGTTCGACAAACTTGAACAGAGCTGAGAGGTCGACCACGGAATTCCCGTCTCAGATGCTTTCCTACGAGAAAGGATCGACTGAAGAAGCCAGGGGGTGAAGCCGTCGACGATCCTATGGAGGACCTTCTCCTAAGGCACGGATCATTCTGCCCAAACGGGCAAAACTCTTGCCGACCCCATGGCATAGAGGTTCAATGACACTGAATTCGCTGACAGAGACGGAGAGATGGTAAGAGCGAGGCGCGATATCCTCGGCTGATCACAGAGATCGTGTAGGAATCGGCATCGGGAAGCTGTTATCCCTTAGGCATCCTCCCAGCGTGAGACCTGCAAGGGGGGGGGTTGCCAATCCTAGAGTATGTGAACTCTGCCGCTCCCTCTAGGATTATGCCCCCCCAGGAGAGCTTCCCGTGCTATCTGTCCCTGACAGGAGGGGACAGCTATTGGACACCTTGTCTTAGCTGCTGTAGCCGGTCCGATAACTTAGGCCGACGAGGCTGAAAGAAGAGGCGCTTGAGGCCTGCAGGGTCTGGAAGAAAGTGCCTTGAAGGAGTGAAAACGGAAGTCGACTTCCTCCGCACAACCGCTGGCCATGTCTCTGTCCTTGGGTGCAAACAAGCTCTTCCCAAAGATGGAAGAGTGTCTGAGCTTGTCGACATCCACGGATGAGACACTCAAGAGGAAGTCCTCGGACACTGCGTCTAGATGGTCCAACCTCGAGCTTGCCCGCAAGATCGAAACTTGGCGACGAAACGCCAAGGTGCTAGAGCCCGAGAGGAGGAAAGTACCCATGACCTTCCTGGAGCTTCCTTGTACAAAACCTCGGGTCGCAACCGAGGAGGGAAAGGACCTGGTAAGCCCCTTCCACGAGATGGAGAAGAGGAAGGGGTAAACCAGTCACCCCTTGCCCGACGGAGAAATCTCGAACGGAAAGCTCCCTGGCAAGACCCTTCCAGGGAATGACGAGGAAGGGCTAACCCAGGTTCTGGAAAGAAGAATGTTGCTCAGACCTCCCTGAAGATTCTTCCTGCACTTGCATGTGCCATGCTCTGCGTTTACGGGGTGAAGACCGTGTTCTGGAAATACGCTCCAGAAGACTCGCCATGCTGGCCATGTTGCGAAACCCCGACGGGAATCGTGGTCGCAATCGCCCTGGCGCTCGTGCGATGGTAAATCAATGGTTTGCGCGTGGCCGAACGTGGAAGCGCCCATGCGCGGGCACGCAAGAGCACAGACGAAAGTGCGCGAGGGAGCGCAGAAGGAGGGCGAGAGTGGTAGGAAGGGCGAGAGCTGGTGGTCGGAATCCGAAAGTTCACAAGCGAGCGATGACCTGTAGGCGAGACATGGATACTGCAGGAATCAAGCCGACGTTCGCGCGATGGAACACCGTAGGCTCGCGCGATGGAACACCGTTGGTTCGCGCGATGGAACACCGTCGGTTCGCGCGACGGAACACCGTCGGTTCGCGCGACGGAACACCGTTGGTTCGCGCGACGGAACACCGTTGGTACGCGCGATGGAATACCGTTGGTTCGCTCGCGGGCGAACATTGGAACGCATGTGCGCGGGCGCGTGGGCGTGCGGTCGCGCGGGCACGTGGGCGTGTGGACACGCAGACACGTGGGCACGGGTGAGCGCAGGCAGTCGGGAGACCGATGGCGCGTAGGCGGGCGATGGCGCGTAGGCGGGCGATGGCGCGTAGGCGGCCGATGGCGCGTCTTTGGCGAGCGATGGCCCGTAGGCGAGTGAAGGCGCGTTGGCGAGTGGTGGTGCGTTAACAAAACGCTAGCGCGCAGGTGAAGAATCACGCGGCCGCGTAGGCGATCGCTAGCGCGTAAGAGACTAGAGATGGTTAGCGCGCATCGCGCTAATAGAAGGCGCGCAGGTGAGCGCTGAAGCAAGCTGTTAATCAGGCGATCCTGGACGGTCAGGAAAAACCGTTGGCGCCCATTGGTGCGTGGCAGGAAAGGGCGCGCAGATGTGCACTGGCGACTGAAGAAAGCTGGCGCACAGAAGGACAGAAGTAAAGGTGAGCGCTGGCGAGCAGGAGGAAAATCTACGGCAAGACTCTGCTACCGGAGATCGTGGTCCACAGCAGGCGAGCGCTAGATCGCTACTGATGGTGTCCAGGGGAACTGACACGCATGGCAGATCGATGGCGATCGTTGACGCGCAGGAGATCGCTGACGAGCAGGCGAACGTTGACGCGTCTGTGGTTGCTGGCGAGCTGGTGATCACTGGCGAGCCAGAAGGCAACGCGTGGAATCCTGTGCGCAGAAGAAGAGTCCTTGTCCAAGACCTGAACCGAAGTTCTAGATTGCGCGGGCGAACGTGGGCGCACAGGGCGCGTAACAGGAACCAACAGGAACAGCAGAGACGATCATCAAGAGAGCGCTGACGAACAGGAGAGCGCTGGCGAACAGGAGAGCGCTAGCGATCAGGAATAACGCTGATGAGCAGGAGAGCGCCTGTGCGCTAACACTGAGCAGGAGCGCGCCTATGCGCTAACACTGAGCAGGAGAGAACACAGCAGAAGGGCGCACAGGGGAACCCTGACACGCAAGGGAAGCACCCCCGTGGGAGGCAACCCTTTGCCCCGAAGGGACCGTTGTCCGTCGGGAGACCGATGTCCGTCGGAAGACCGTTGTCCGTCGGAAGACCGTTGCCCGTCGGAAGACGAGGTCAGATTGCTGTCCATCTGCACCAGGGGCGGAAGGTCAAGAAGAAGGAGTTGCAGGCTGCATACGGAGATTCAACAAGGCGCCTCTTAGCACCCTTATAGGGAGATGGGAGGCCCTTACGACGTAGCGGACGGTGAGCCTTACAGCGAAGGGGGCCAACAGCAACAACAGCAGAAGAGTCCTCCGAAGAGGAGTCTCTATGAGTGTACTCTCTCGCGAACGAAAGAGAAACACTTCGTAGAAGAGACGGGTCAGCCAATGACCTAAAAAGAGCAATCCTCCGAAGAGGGGCTCCTGCAGTTGCCCAGCCCCTTGAGCGTAACTGCAGGTGCGACCGCTCAGCACCAAGAGCATAGTCGCACGAAAAAAGGCGAAAGAAGAACCCCCACAGGGGAAAAACTCAAGCCTGGACAGGAAAACTTCCCTCGAAAGGAAAGTTCCCCACCCAAGGAGGCGAGCCTCCTGAGTGTTCTAAAAGGAACTGGAGAGCTGTCAATCATCACGGGAGTACTTCCAGGAGAAGGAGACACGCCCCTGACGAAGGTCTATAGGGGAGGCAGCAACAGCCGAATCCCCAGGCCTTAACAAGACAGCTCACTCCGTTGTCACATTACAGAAACGAACTAGATCGGTAACTGTGGAAAATAAAAACAAAAATCATTAGTTAACACTCATTCCCCCGGGAAGGCTCCGAAGAGGAATCCCGAGGGAAAAGAACACAAGAATTACACAACAGGCACGTGCCCTCACAACCACTTACACTCACGGAAGGAGAGCTGTAACCAAAATAGAATTATAACAATTATAATTATGTAACTATGTAATTATGTAATTTAAAAATGAATGAACACTAAAGAAAGAACGAAAACCCCAAAAGGAATCGTTCTACAAAGCTTTAAAATCAACAAACACAATTATATTCATAAACTAATTGAGACAAAACGTACAGCGTAGCAACCCCACCCACACGGGAAGGAAGCTACTCAGAAGCTACTCAGACATAGTAAAAGTAACGTAGTAAAAGGGTGAACGACCTCAAGAGAGAGAGAGAGAAAGACCGTAGTCAAACTCAATCGCGACCCATGAAATTACACCATGGTGGCCTAACTGCCGAGGGCTCCACGGAGATATCGTACACTGCACACACAAGCACAAACTCTGAAAAGGAAACTTACTGATTTCTATACTCAAATATATACATAAACACGAAAAAATGTTTACATATATATTGAGTAAGAGAAAAGTAAGTGATTAAGTAAAGACAAAAGAAATAATGGCTGCCAAGCGAGGACGAAGACAGGCACGTCTGTCCATCGTCCGAGCCAAAAGTGAAGTGAAGCAGTTCACCGGTGTGTGAGGGGGGGGGGGGGGGAGGGGAAGCTAGCTACCACTCCCCTACCCAACGCTAACTAGCGCTGGGGTAATACACCCTCGTTAAATTCTAATGGCTCGCCATTTCAGCTACGCTAAAAGGTAAACCCCAATGTAAATAGCGTGGTTTGTATTTCGGTTACGGAACAATGCCAAATTTAACTATTCGACTTCACCTGCTTTATTCAAGTAGCCTATATGACTTGATCCAGTACAACTATACCATTCCTTTTATGTAATACCCTCATATACATATTACATTTGACCCCAGTATTACTCGTTTTATTATCCGATACCTTATAAAATCACCTAATTTTATATTCCCATTAAATATTATTTATCATACACTCCATTTTATCTTGCTATATTACTTTTATACATTTTGTTATTACCTTGTCACGCCGCGATTTCACATAAAAACTTGCTCTGGACAAGTTTCCCATTCTAGTTCATTCAAGTTTACCCTCTACACTCTGTTGTTTTTCCGTTAACCAATCACGAACTCATACGTATTGAAAGTTTTCACAGGGGGTGGGGGTTAATATTTCCCTAGCCCCTTCCCTTATCTCTTCAAGTGTTCTTTTCATACCCCTTCCAACAATTCCTTTTACGTGGAAACCTTTGTCCTTGTCAGGTCTTTGTTATTTCAGGTGAGGTTTTTTTTTCATATTTTGCAATGGAAGTTATAGAAATACTTAAAAGCATTTGCTAAATTTCATGGGGAATTTTTTGATACGTCAATCAATGTTGATAATTTCCTTGAATCACATAATGTAATAACCCAATGCTTACAGTGTCCCAAGTGCCGTTCATAGAAATTAAGACGTCATAGTTTCAACACCACGGTGATCCACAAGTTTCGTCGTCCAGGTCATAAAAGTAAGTTAATAATTTCTTTAATTCAAATGTTTTTAGTGTGCGCAGCCCAACATTACCGCTTACCAGTACAAGTTTGTGACCTGGGAACTACTAGGTTAGGTTAGGTGGGTTTGTTAGATTCTATACCCTTTTGTACCCTTTTATATATTGTGTAAAGGGTATATGGAAAAATGCTTTAAAATACATATTAGCGTAGCATTGCTAATGTTAGCAATGTCAGCGTAACATTGCTAACGTTAGCGTAACATTGCTAATGTTAGCGTGCACAGTACATACGTTCTTGATGAGTGAAGTGAGGACGGAATTTGAACAAGAACCATTATATTTGAACATTTTAACAGAAAATATGTTTTCCTGTAAAAATAACGTGATATAACCGGTTTTCACCTTCGTTTCATTCGCAACAACAGCAACCAGTTCGGTTACTTGAAGTTAGTCGAACTGGTTGTTCTGTTTGTTTGCAGTTGAAATGAAGGTCAAATTCAGTTAAATCATGTCATTTCCTACAGGAAAACATGGTATTATTACAGTTTCAACCATTATGGGAAATCTATTATATTAATATTTTTCCCGAGTAAAGCACGTGATAACAAAACACTTCTTCTCAATACATTGTTGTCACTAATGCATACTTACAGAGAAGTATGGGCACGCAAGGTAGCTCTTGTTGGTTTGTATATCTGTTTTCATCTTACTTGGCTCCTCCCCATTGCGTAATGTGACAATATTTGCTTGAATGCGCATTTCCTCCTCCCACTAATGTCGCTCCTCCAATCAAAATACTACTGGGATCTTTTCAAGAGTTATTATTGGCTTCCTGCTAGTAATGTCGCTCTTCCAATGAAATTAGAGTTTTTTTTCAAGATTTATCGTTGGCTATTTTTTTTCCTTATAATTTGTTTTCGAAACGCCTGATTGTCGTTTGTTTTCGATTTTGAAACCTGCCGGTCTCTATACGTTCAGCACTCTCGTTACTTAACTGTCATGGATCCTCCGCTGCAGGTGTGCAATATATGTCGCTATTCATATTTGAGGTGATCGGTCGATTTCATGGAAGTTATAATGGTACTCCAGAGGTTGTGAATAGGTTTCTTAGAGAGCATTCAGTATTACCCATAAGTGTTAAGTGTGCTAAATGTGATTCACCTTTACTTTTCCGTGAGGTACTGATTAGGAGTAGGTTTAGGTAGGCCTAGGGTCTGAGACTGGGGACGTTCTAGGTTAGGTTAGGGGGGTTTGTTAGGTTAGCTGGTTTAGTTTAAGGGGAGAGGCCAGGGTCGGAAGTCAATTTTGCACTACAACATTGAAATTTATACAGAATATTCATCTCTATTCATAGAAGCTTTTTCCCAATTTTTTCCCGCTTAAGTTGAATTCTTTTTTAATATCAATATTTTTCCAGTTTTTGGGGTGTTTTTTCACCTTTTTTAAAACGATATAAATTCCCTCAATTTTGTATCAATTTGAAATATTTAAAAACCAGCATGAAGCTTACAGTATAATGTATAGATATTTTGGAAAGTTTTGTTTAAATTCTTTTTGAATTAGAATAATTTTTCAGAAAACGTTTACAGAAGAAAAAACCAAAAAATTTTTTTTGGATATATTTTTAAATATTTCTTTCCCCTAATGAACATTTATAATCCAATTATTGTATTGCATAATAATGTAGTATTATAATTCTTTTTAAATCATTAAAATCGGATCATAAATAACTAAGTTGATACAATTTTATTCCAAAAAGATTACATTTGGAGATACAGCAGTTCAAAGTTTTTTCACTTACCTTTGTTAACAGATCTATTTTGGGTGAGTTTACTGGGCTCTTGGTCCTCTCTCTTATGAACAGAGATATTTTCCCCTTTTAGGTTATTATAATTAACCAATTTGTTTCGTATCTTTTATTTATTTTGAGAATATATCCCCTTTCCATCCAGGTCCCATCATAAATCACTTCAATGTCTAATACACCATCTTCATCAGGTGTGTATCCCATCTCTTCATAACATTGAAATATTCCTTTATTAACTTCACCAATAATATTATATTCCTTATCAGCAAGAGTTTCAATGTATTTCTGATATCGTTGGTAATTGCAATTTGCAAAAGGTGGGGCACCCAAGGCATTTGTTGTGTTATTCATTGCTGCCAAGCGACCCCCATTCAGAATATTCTGATAAACAAAGGAAGCAGTTACTATACCAATATTATCAGTTTCTATATTTTCAATTGATTTTACAGTTGAACTATGAAAATTCTCAGGAAACTCACATTTACATTTAAATTTCAAATCAACATGTAAATTTTTTCTTTCATAACAATGTTTTAGTTTACTGCCACAATCACCACAAATCGCTCTCGATATAGCATTCTGATAAAACAGGAAGGATCTCACTGGTATTTGATACACAATTCAACGCTTGTTCTTTATCACAAATAAATTTTCTCAAAAGTTTACCTTGTAGTTCAGCACCCGAAGCAACAGGTGTTGCATCACTTTATTGCACATCACTTGGAAAAGTTTCATCTTCAAATAACATTTCAGATGAATCTTCATCATCAGATAGCACTAATGAAAGTTCATCATCACTATCAACAAACAAACCCACTGTTTCACTAATATTTCGAGGAGTTTTATAAAATGTCCCGACAGACAATGAAAATCCCACGTGGCTCTGTTTACTCTCTCTGCAAAACGTTTGAGTGAGTTGTGTTGCCTTCTCATTCAGTTCACGTTTCCTTTTTTCATTGAACGTTTGAATGTTTCTGATAGCAGCTAAATGCCTCATTGAATTCTTCCTCTTAGGCATGATTGATATTTATGAGTTAAAAATATAAAATGTGATACAAAAAGGAAAAATCACTGAAATATATCTCACAAGTAATACCCCTCTCTCTTACTGATCGAAGCACACTAAAGATACGATCGAAAATTTCCAGAAACAATCAATATGTGACGTCATCGATGACACCGGGAAAAAATGTCGTTCGGTAGCCCATGAAATAAATATCAAATCAAATAAAGAAGAAAAAAAACTCTGTCAGCTGTCACCTCATATCTGACAGCTGAAATACGAAATCTGACAGTGTCATATGGGTACAATAAATTGCCATTTTTATGATCAATATACTGTGGATTGCTTTCATCTTTCGTCTGGCAACAGCAGGGTCCCTTACCTCATTGAAAATGGCGAAATCTTATTTTGGCAAAATTTTCACGAAATTGCTAAATTTACAGGCCGCCTCTCCCCTTAAGGGTAGGTCTAGGGTCTGTGACCGGGGTCCTTCTAGGTTAGGTTAGGGGGGTTTGTTAGGTTAGCTGGTTTAGATTAGGGGGTAGGTTTAGGTAGGTCTAGGGTCTGAGACCGGGGTCCTTCTAGGTTAGGTTAGGGGGGTTTGTTAGGTTAGCTGGTTTAGATTAGGGGTAGGTTTAGGTAGGTCTAGGGTCTGAGACCGGGGTCCTTCTAGGTTAGGTTAGGGGGGTTTGTTAGGTTAGCTGGTTTAGATTAGGGGGTAGGTTTAGGTAGGTCTAGGGTCTGAGACCGGGGTCCTTCTAGGTTAGGTTAGGGGGGTTTGTTAGGTTAGCTGGTTTAGTTTAGGGGTAGGTCTAGGGTCTGTTACCGGGGTCCTTCTAGGTTAGGTTAGGGGGGTTTGTTAGGTAAGCTGGTTTAGTTTAGGGGTAGGTCTAGGGTCTGTTACCGGGGTCCTGTTAGGTTAGGGGGGGGGGGCTTGTTAGGTTAGCTGGTTTAGTTTAGGGGTAGGTCTAGGGTCTGTTACCGGGGTCCTGTTAGGTTAGGGGGGGGGGCTTGTTAGGTTAGCTGGTTTAGTTTAGGGGTAGGTCTAGGGTCTGTTACCGGGGTCCTGTTAGGTTAGGGGGGGGGGGGCTTGTTAGGTTAGCTGGTTTAGTTTAGGGGTAGGTCTAGGGTCTGTTACCGGGGTCCTGTTAGGTTAGGGGGGGGGGGCTTGTTAGGTTAGCTGGTTTAGTTTAGGGGTAGGTCTAGGGTCTGTTACCGGGGTCCTGTTAGGTTAGGGGGGGGGCTTGTTAGGTTAGCTGGTTTAGTTTAGGGGTAGGTCTAGGGTCTGTTACCGGGGTCCTGTTAGGTTAGGGGGGGGGGCTTGTTAGGTTAGCTGGTTTAGTTTAGGGGTAGGTCTAGGGTCTGTTACCGGGGTCCTGTTAGGTTAGGGGGGGGGGCTTGTTAGGTTAGCTGGTTTAGTTTAGGGGTAGGTCTAGGGTCTGTTACCGGGGTCCTGTTAGGTTAGGGGGGGGGCTTGTTAGGTTAGCTGGTTTAGTTTAGGGGTAGGTCTAGGGTCTGTTACCGGGGTCCTGTTAGGTTGGGGGGGGGGGCTTGTTAGGTTAGCTGGTTTAGTTTAGGGGTAGGTCTAGGGTCTGTTACCGGGGTCCTTCTAGGTTAGGTTAGGGGGGTTTGTTAGGTAAGCTGGTTTAGTTTAGGGGTAGGTCTAGGGTCTGTTACCGGGGTCCTGTTAGGTTAGGGGGGGGGGGCTTGTTAGGTTAGCTGGTTTAGTTTAGGGGTAGGTCTAGGGTCTGTTACCGGGGTCCTTCTAGGTTAGGTTAGGGGGGTTTGTTAGGTAAGCTGGTTTAGTTTAGGGGTAGGTCTAGGGTCTGTTACCGGGGTCCTGTTAGGTTAGGGGGGGGGGGCTTGTTAGGTTAGCTGGTTTAGTTTAGGGGTAGGTCTAGGGTCTGTTACCGGGGTCCTTCTAGGTTAGGTTAGGGGGGTTTGTTAGGTAAGCTGGTTTAGTTTAGGGGTAGGTCTAGGGTCTGTTACCGGGGTCCTGTTAGGTTAGGGGGGGGGGCTTGTTAGGTTAGCTGGTTTAGTTTAGGGGTAGGTCTAGGGTCTGTTACCGGGGTCCTGTTAGGTTAGGGGGGGGGGGCTTGTTAGGTTAGCTGGTTTAGTTTAGGGGTAGGTCTAGGGTCTGTTACCGGGGTCCTGTTAGGTTAGGGGGGGGGGGCTTGTTAGGTTAGCTGGTTTAGTTTAGGGGTAGGTCTAGGGTCTGTTACCGGGGTCCTGTTAGGTTAGGGGGGGGGCTTGTTAGGTTAGCTGGTTTAGTTTAGGGGTAGGTCTAGGGTCTGTTACCGGGGTCCTGTTAGGTTAGGGGGGGGGGCTTGTTAGGTTAGCTGGTTTAGTTTAGGGGTAGGTCTAGGGTCTGTTACCGGGGTCCTGTTAGGTTAGGGGGGGGGCTTGTTAGGTTAGCTGGTTTAGTTTAGGGGTAGGTCTAGGGTCTGTTACCGGGGTACTGTTAGGTTAGGGGGGGGGGGGCTTGTTAGGTTAGCTGGTTTAGTTTAGGGGTAGGTCTAGGGTCTGTTACCGGGGTCCTGTTAGGTTAGGGGGGGGGGCTTGTTAGGTTAGCTGGTTTAGTTTAGGGGTAGGTCTAGGGTCTGTTACCGGGGTCCTGTTAGGTTAGGGGGGGGGGCTTGTTAGGTTAGCTGGTTTAGTTTAGGGGTAGGTCTAGGGTCTGTTACCGGGGTCCTGTTAGGTTAGGGGGGGGGGGCTTGTTAGGTTAGCGGGTTTAGTTTAGGGGTAGGTCTAGGGTCTGTTACCGGGGTCCTGTTAGGTTAGGGGGGGGGGCTTGTTAGGCTAGCTGGTTTAGTTTAGGGGTAGGTCTAGGGTCTGTTACCGGGGTCCTGTTAGGTTAGGGGGGGGGGGCTTGTTAGGTTAGCTGGTTTAGTTTAGGGGTAGGTCTAGGGTCTGTTACCGGGGTCCTGTTAGGTTAGGGGGGGGGGGGCTTGTTAGGTTAGCTGGTTTAGTTTAGGGGTAGGTCTAGGGTCTGTTACCGGGGTCCTGTTAGGTTAGGGGGGGGGGCTTGTTAGGTTAGCTGGTTTAGTTTAGGGGTAGGTCTAGGGTCTGTTACCGGGGTCCTGTTAGGTTAGGGGGGGGGGCTTGTTAGGTTAGCTGGTTTAGTTTAGGGGTAGGTCTAGGGTCTGTTACCGGGGTCCTGTTAGGTTAGGGGGGGGGGCTTGTTAGGTTAGCTGGTTTAGTTTAGGGGTAGGTCTAGGGTCTGTTACCGGGGTCCTGTTAGGTTAGGGGGGGGGGGCTTGTTAGGTTAGCTGGTTTAGTTTAGGGGTAGGTCTAGGGTCTGTTACCGGGGTCTTTCTGCATTACAACATATTATGAAACAAAAAACAATAAAAACACAGTTACAAACACTGATTTTTCTGGAAAAACTCGTTGTTTTAACTCCAATTACATAATAAATCAGATAGTTTGCGGTCAAAATAAACGTTAAATCCGTTGGAACTACACTATTTCTAATGCAACAAATATATTTTTATTCCAGTTTCCCCATAATGGTTGAAACTGTAATTTTACCGAAAACATATTTTTTTCTGTTCAAAATGAAAATCTGTAATACAGTACAACTTTACCCATCTCTTTCCCCAGGCCATATTATATCTCCATACTGTATTTGGAAACAAATATTTCATGATCAAGGTCTTGTGTAGCATTTTTGTTTAGAGATGATGAATTATCTTGGTCACCATCGTTTTCAGAATATTCAAATTCACTATTATGATCTCTATTCAAAGAAACATTATCACTTTCAGTAACCTCAATGTCTAAATTTAAATCATCACTTCTTCATTTTGATGGTAAAATCTACCCGCAAAAAAACCTGAGCGCTTCTCTGACGAGAAAAAAAAAACAGAAAAAAAACTGTTTTAGTAGGTATAATAATGAAAACTCTAGCTGTAATTTTATCATTCCTCGAAACCTCAAGCTTATTGTAGTGCAAGAACAACCCATGAAACATACTTAGTGTCATAGCAGGAAGAAATCCCTGGAGTAAATTACGGCAGCTTCCTTCACTTTCACAGTTCAACTTCACACTGATATGCTAACAAGAGAAGTGACTTTATCAAAATTAAGAAAACGAACACACTCCAATCAAAGAAAACGTGGAACAAAAACGGATTAGCAGAACTAAAGTAAATTCAGGGGTCTTTTTCTATTATTATTATTACTATTATTATTATTATTATTATTATTATTAATACAATCTTTAAATACATACGCATGCATATATATATATATATATATATATATATATATATATATATATATATATATATATATATATATATATATATATATATATATATATATATATAATATATATTTATATATGTATTGTATATATAGCTATATATCTATAGATATTTATATAACAATTTACATATATATATATATATATATATATATATATATATATATATATATATATATATATATAGATATTTATATAACAATTTACATATATATATATATATATATATATATATATATATATATATATATATATATATATATATATATATATATATATATGTGTGTGTGTGTATCTATATATACATATATACATGTATGTATGTAAGCATGCATGTATGTGTACGTATATATATATATATATATATATATATATATATATATATATATATATATATATATATATATATATATATATATATATATATGTGTGTGTGTGTGTGTGTGTGTGTGAGTGAATATATATCATACAAATACCAAGGCACTTCCCCCAATTTTGGGGGGGTACCCGACATCAAACAAATGAAACAAAAAAAGGGGACGTATCCTCTCTATGTTCCTCCCAGCCTGACAAGGGACTCAACGGAGTTCGGCTGTTACTGCCAACCCTCCCACATGAAGCTTCATAATGCTGAATCCCCTAATGCTGCTACCTCCGCGGTCATCCAAGGCACTGGAGGAAGCAGCAGGGCCTACTGAAACTGCGTCACAATCGCTCGCCATTCATTCCTATTTCTAGCATGCTCTCTTGCCTCTCTCACATCTATCCTCCTATCACCCAGAGCTTTCGTCACTCCATCCATCCACCAAAACCTTGGCCTTCCTCTTGTACTTCTTCCATCAACTCTTGCATTCATCACCTTCTTTATCAGACAGCAATTTTCTATTCTCTCAATATGGCCAAACCACCTCAACACATTCATATCCACTCTAGCTGCTAACTCATTTCTTACACCCGTCCTCACCCTCACTACTTTGTTCCTAACCCTATCTACTCGAGATACACCAGCCATACTCCTTAGACACTTCATCTCTAACACATTCAATTTCTGTCTCTCCGTCACTTTCATTCCCCACAACTCCGATCCATACTTCACAGTTGGTACAATCACTTTCTCATATAGAACTCTCTTTACATTCATGCCCAACCCCCTATTTTTTAATACTCCCTCAACTGTCCCCAACACTTTGCATCCTTCATTCACTCTCTGACATACATCTGCTTCCACTCCACCATTTACTGCAACAACAGACCCCAAGTACTTAAACTGATCCATCTCCTCAAGTAACTCTCCATTCAACATGACATTCAACCTCGCACCACCTTCCCTTCTCGTACATCTCATAACCTTACTCTTACCAACATTAACACTCAACTTCCTTCTCTCACACACCGTTCCAAATTCTGCCACTAATCGGCCAAGCTTCTCTTCTGTGTCTGCAACCAGCACAGTATCATCCGCAAACAGCAACTGATTTACCTACCATTCATGGTCATTCTCGTCTACCAATTTCAATCCTCGTCCAAGCACTCGAGCATTCACCTTCACCACTCCATCAACATACAAGTTAAACAACCACGGTGACATCACACATCCCTGTCTCAAGTCCCACTCTCACCGGAAACCAATCGCTCACTTTATTTCCTATCCTAACACATGCTTTAGTTCCTTTGTAGAAACTTTTCACTGCTTGCAACAACTTTCCACCAACTCCATATAACCTCATCACATTCCACATAGCTTCCCTATGAACTCTATCATACGCTTTCTCCAGATCCATAAACGCAACATACACATCCTTACCTTTTGCTAAATATTTCTCGCATATCTGCCTAACTGTAAAAATCTGATTCATACAACCCCTACCTCTTCTAAAACCACCCTGTACTTCTGAGATTGCATTTTCTGTTTTATCCTTAATCCTATTAATCAGTACTCTACCATACACTTTTCCAACTACTCTCAACAAACTAATACCGCTTGAATTACAACACTCATGCACATCTCCCTTACCCTTGTATAGTGGTACAATACACGCACAAACCCAATCTACTGGTACCATTGACAACACAAAACACATATTAAACAATCTCACCAACCATTCAAGTACAGTCACACCCCCTTCCTTCAACATCTCAGCTCTCACACCATCCATACCAGATGCTTTTCCTATTCTCGTTTCATCTTGTGCTCTCCTCCCTTCCTCTCTTGTAATCTCTCTCTCATTCTCATCTCCCATCACCGGCACCTCAACACCTGCAACTGCAATTATATATGCCTCCCTATTATCCTCAACATTCAGTAAGCTTTCAAAATACTCCGCCCACCTTTTCCTTGCCTCCTCTCCTTTTAACAACCTTCCATTTCTATCTTTCACAGTCTCTTCAATTCTT
>NC_090752.1:41917054-41922054 GCF_036898095.1 Palaemon carinicauda
CCGCCACTGTTTTTCTTCTGCCTTCACTCCTTGCTTTCTCTCTATCTTTCGGCTAGTGCCGCCAACTACTGGGTGGCTGCCAACTACTAACCTTGCCAGCAAGATGCAGGGAAGGCTCGTGGTCCGACAGCCAATGATTCACTGTCATTATGACTCGCCGGCAGTGTCTGTACTTTCCCACTACTCAGTCACATTGAATGATGGCTGGAATGGTGTGCCTTTGGTCGGTGACCCTTCGGCAGCCGGCGTGCCGCCAGCAGTCCGGGGGTTCGCCGGCAAGGCAGCTGCCTCCAACTATTCTTAGTGTTTGTACTTGCCCACTATCCAGTCACATTGAATGATGGCTAGGTTGGTGTGCCTTCAGTCGGTGACCGCCGGCTGCCGGCGAAGTGCCGGCAGTCCAGTGGGTCGCCAGCAAGTCGGAGGACTGCCATAGATACATATAATAGATTTTGTGTCAGTAAATCAAGTCTAAGTACTAGCCTTGCCGGCAGCATGCCGGCAGTAACTGCTGTATATGAATACTGTAGCCAGTACATCTGTAGTGTAGAGTATACTGCGGACTGAAAACTATGGGATTTACTTATACAGTAGCTAAAGTTTTCTTTACACTGATTGTTGATCAGTCCTTTAATCCTCACTATTAACTCTTTTGGAAGAGGGTGTTGTTTACACTACTCTATCCTTAGGGACTAGAATTTTCCTTTGGGCCTCTTATAGAAGATACCCAAGAATTAATAGTGAGGGAGGTCACAGCAATTAGCTGGGCGGGAATCACGTGTATGTGTCTTTCCTATTTCATTTCCAGCTTACCTATCCTAAGCTTTATGCAATAAAATAGTATGGAAATTGTTATTATAATACTTATAATATGTATAGTCTAATGAGATAGACTACAATATACTCATATTATTCTCCTTTCTTTACAGGAGGACTATGTGAAGTGTGAAAGCGTGTTCTGCAGCATCCGCCACAAGAACTTAAATGGCCATCTGGGGTGTAGGACACAGTCCCGCTGCTCCATCACCAAGGGAACTCTGAAATACTGGGACCCACAGGTATATACAGTATGTAAGGACCTGTTAAGTGAGTCTTTTGAAAATTCCAAGACAGCAGAGTCAAGGGATGCAGCTCGGGATAAGCTACGCAAATGGGTGCGTGGCTTCCAAAAGAACTCCACGGGGCCTTACCTCCCTAGTGAGCATATGAGAGCCCTGCTATTCCCTAAAGCATCTGCGGATGCTGTTATTCCTCAGCCTCACCCTGAGATCCCTTGCATCCAGCTATCTGTCAACACGGATGCCTCGGATGCGATGAAGGATATCCATCTAGATGATGAAAGGATGTCAGAGGTGTCAGAGGACACTGAGAAGGACCTTTTGGCAGAAGGTCTAGAGGAGGAGTCAACGGTGGCTCCTGAGACGGAAGAGGAGGAGGTCGAAACAATCTCTGAACCTGTTCCCTCTACCTCATCCGATCCTCAGCCTACGAAGTCGGACGACACTCTGGCTGCCATCAGAGTATGATGGACATGTATGATAAGAAGATCGAGAAGAGGGAGGCTGAGCTGAAGAAGGAGATTCTTCGGATCACGCTTTCTCGCGGGTCTCAACGGAGACTCAATGTGAAGGATCTTCCCTCGTGTTCCGAGGTCAACCCATGGAAGTACAGTATGCCGAGTACATGCCCACAACAAATGGCAAGATCGTCATTTCTGAGAAGCAGGGCGTTGTTCCCATTGAGGACATCGAGTTCTGGCCTAGCTTTGAGTCCTATCCAGACTGCTTCGTTCGTCTTAGGACGGAACCAGATTCTAAGGAGGAAACAGAGCCTGAGGTGGTCATAGTACTTGACCATTCGAAGGCTCAGACTTTGTTTGCCAGCAGTCTGAAGGATAAGGGCTTCACCAATTCTAAGGTGCCGGCCCTGAGCAAGAAGCATCCTTCTTTTCTTGCTCCTACATCTATGGTTTTCCCCTTCGCGGAGAAATCATTTAGGGCAGTGATTAAGGCAGTGGAGGCAGGGAAACCTTGCCTTACACTAGAAGAGTGTAGGCCCTTCTCCCTGGCCTTACCAGCAGATCATAGTGACTGGAAGGACATTCAGCAAACCTTCTCAGTCGGGAAGTTGGAGGCTGACATCACTGGATGCCAGTTCAACGAGAACTTCCCTAAGTTGTCTGAGTTTCTCCTACGGAAAGAACAAGATACGAAGGAGAGGCTTGCTGCCTCTCTGTCCCTCCAGGTGTCCATGGAGGCAATGTGGAGGCAATGGCCAGCGAACAAAGGACCCCAGAAATGTTCATGGTCCTGGCCAAGGCACATTCATCAACCTTAATAAAGGACTTCTACAGCTTTGTTAAGGCAAAAAGGGCTTGTAGAGAGTTTGTGTTTGCCTAAGCTGCGGTCAAACACGAGCCCAGAAAGTTGATATCTTCCAACATCTGGGGTAAAGATCTGTTTCCGAACGATCTGGTTAAGGATATTGTCGACAAGGGCGCCACGGAGAATAGAAATCTTCTCCAGAAGTGGGACATGTCGGCAAAAAGGAAGTCTTCTCCAGATGAGGGTCCCCAACCGAAGAGAAAGACAAAAAGACCAAGAGTGCCAGCTCGCCCTGCCAGGCAACAACTTCCCGTGACCGCAGCGCCACAGATGGTGGCTCAGCCCCCACCTACCTACCAGTTGGTACCCCAGCAACCAGTGACTCAGTCACTAGCCTTTACTCCTGCTTATGAGAGACACACCACTACCTTTCGCTCTAGGAGTAGGGGTTCAGGTAGAGATTCCTCTAGACGTCCCTCTAGAGGAAGAGGAGGTAGGGGAGGAAGCGGTCGAGGAGGCAAGCCCTCTGGAAACCAGAGGCAATGAGATGCTTCCGGTAGGAGGAAGACTCCGACTCTTCAGGGATCGTTGGACCTTCAATCCCTGGGCCCACAGCATAATCAAGAATGGACTAGGCTAGAGCTGGAAGACAGCTCCACCAACATTTCCTCAATTCTTCCAACACTCCACCCCTGTTCTGGAAGAATACATCCGGGAGCTCTTGAGCAAACGGGTGATCAAGAGGGCAAAGTCCATCAAATTTCATGGAAGGCTGTTTTGTGTTCCCAAGAAGGACTCAGACAAACTCAGAGTCATTCTGGATTTGTCTCCTCTCAACAAGTTTATCGAGAGCAACAAGTTCAAGATGTTAACCCTTCAACACATAAGGGCCCTATTGCCCAAAAAGGCATACACAGTCTCCATAGACATGGCGGACGCCTATTGGCATATTACGATGAATCGCCAGATCTCCTCCTACCTAGGTTTCAGGCTACAAAAAAGAAAGTACGTTTTCAAAGCCATGCCTTTCGGGCTAAACATAGCCCCAAGGACCTTTACGAAGATTGCAGAAGCAGTCGTGCAACAACTACGCCTGAAAGGCATACAAGTGGTGTCATACCTGGACGATTGGCTGGTGTGGGCAGCATCGGAAGCGGAATGCTTGCAAGCATCCAAGAAGGTGATCCAGTTCCTGGAACATCTAGGATTCAAGATCAACACCGAAAAGTCTCGACTATCTCCAGCTCAGAAGTTCCAATGGCTAGGCATACATTGGGACTTAGTCACATCACCTCTCCATCCCATTAAAGAAGAGGAGAGAGATAGCGGGATCTGTCAAGAGACTCCTAAAATCCAGTTGGATTTCAAGACGCCAACAGGAGAGAGTGCTGGGCTCCCTCCAATTTGCTTCAGTGACAAACCCAGTGCTAAAAGCACAGCTGAAAGATGCTTCAGGAGTCTGGAGAAGATACGCATCAAACGCTCGAAGACATCTAAGAAGACCACTACCGATTCGGCTACGATCACTTCTCAAGCCATGGTCAGAGGCCGCAAAGCTCAGGAGGTCAGTACCTCTGCAACCGCCTCCACCCTCATTTGTCATCCATACGGATGCATCACTGGAAGGATGAGGGGGTCACTCCCATCAGCGCAGAGCTCAAGGAACTTGGTCCTCCCTCTTCAGGACTTTTCACATCAACATCTTGGAGGCCATGGCAGTCTTTCTTACATTGAAGAAATTGTCCCCTCGTCCTTCAGTCCACATAAGACTGATTCTGGACTGCAAAATAGTAGTAAAATGTCTGAATCACCAAGGCTCAAGGTCGCCTCAAAATAACCAAGTGATGTTAGGCATCTTCCGACTAGCGGATAGGAAGAAATGGCACTTATCTGCAGTTCACCTTCAAGGGTTCAGCAATGTCACAGCGGACGCTCTATCCAGGATAGCTCCGATAGAGTCGGAATGGTCCCTAGACGCAGGATCATTCTCCTTCATCTTGCATCAAGTCCCAGAACTGTAGATAGACCTCTTCGCAACGAGCGACAACAAGAAAATTCCTCGGTACGTGGCTCCGTACGAGGACCCTTGAGCGGAAGCAGTGGACGCCATGTCCCTGGACTGGAACAAATGGATCAGGATTTACCTGTTCACTCCGCCCAACCTACTGTTGAAGGTCCTCATCAAGCTGAGATCGTTCCAGGGAACGGCAGCCCTAGTGGCTCCCAAGTGGCCCCGGGGCAACTGGTTCCCCTTGATTCTGGAGTTACAGCCGAGACTGATTCCTCTGCCGGACCCAGTTCTGTCTCAGCAAGTTCAGAAGTCGATTGTTTTCGCTTCATTACAGAAAACCCGAGACCTTCATCTCATGATTTTCTCTCCCTAGCAGTTAAGAAAAGGTTCGGGATCTCGAAGGAAAGTATTGACTTCTTGGAGGAATATACTGTCAGTCAAAATCTACCAGAAAGCAATATGAGTCATCTTGGAAGAAATGGGTAACTTTTGTCAAGGCAAAGAATCCAAAGGAAATCTCAATGGATTTCTGTTTGTCTTTCTTTATTCACCTTCATGAACAAGACCTAGCAGCCAACATGATAACTACATGTAAATCTGCCTTGACAAGACCTCTACTGTATGCCTTTCAGATAGACTTGTCTAATGAAATCTTTAATAAAATA
>NC_090752.1:41929554-42024554 GCF_036898095.1 Palaemon carinicauda
GGTACCGACCCTTTTCTCTCTTAACTACTTTGTTAAGATTTAATTGCTATCTTAGCATCAGTGAAGTCATACTCCTATTTAAGGATGATTATTTGTATTTGTGTGAGAACAAATCATCTTTTATATCTCAAAAATATCTTAATAGAAGCTATTTAGAAAGTACAGTTAAAATGATATTTTCATTATAAAATATATTTTTGAATATACTTACCCGGTGAATATATAAATAGCTGACGTCTCCGACGGTCGACAGATTCCAAAACTCGCGAGCGATCGCCATGAAGGCTGCCGGGTGTGCCCACCAGCGCCGACTATCGCCCAGATACCGCATATACTTCTCAACCAAACCAGTTCTTCTCAGTCCATAGGGTCTCTATCGGGGAGGAAGGGAGGGCCTTTAATATTATATATTCACCGGGTAAGTATATTCAAAAATTTATTTTATAATAAAAATATCATTTTTAAATATTAAACTTAGCCGGTGAATATATAAATAGCTGATTCACACCCATGGTGGTGGGTAGAGACCAGTATTAAAACAATAAAGGCATATATGCTCAAGAGTTTTTGACAAATATTCAAAAAACAAACTTAAGTATAGGTACCTGGTAAGGAAGCTGACTCTGATGATTACTCTGCCTCATTAGTCCGCTATCCTCACGAAGCCCAGCGATCCTCTTAGGATGCTGAAAGACTCCCAGGAGCTGCTATATCCAGGGTGAACACCCCTATAACAGGACCTCATCAATACCCTTAATCTGGGCGCTCTCAAGAAACAAAATTTTGACCACCCGCCAAATCAAAAAGATTGCGAAAGACTTCTTAGTCTCCCGTACAACCCAAAACAAGATTAAAAATTTCAAGAGTAGATTAAAAGGATATTGGGATTAAGGGAATGTAGTGGTAGAGCCTTCACCCACTACTGCACTCGCTGCTACGAATGGTCCCAGTGTGTAGCAGTCCTCATAAAGAGTCTGGACATCTTTCAAGTAACATGAAGCGAATACCGACTTGCTTCTCCAAAAGGTTGCGTCCATAATACTTTTAATGGATCTATTTTGCTTAAACGCTACTGAAGTTGCTATCGCTCTAACTTCATGAGCCTTGACTTTAAGTAAATTACGATCCTTCTCACTTAAATGAGAGTGTGCCTCCCGAATCAAAAGTCTAATAAAATAAGACAACGCATTCTTAGACATGGGCAAAGAGGGCTTTTTAACGGAGCACCATAAAGCCTCTGAACAACCTCGTAGCGGTTTAGTTCTAGATAAATAAAATTTAAGAGCTCTAACGGGGCACAGCACTCTTTCAACTTCATTCCCCACAATCTCAGAAAGACTGGGGATTTCAAATGATTTAGGCCAAGGACGAGACGGAAGTTCATTCTTGGCCAAAAAACCAAGTAGAAGAGCACATACTGCTTTATTAGTGGAGAAGCCGATGTTCTTGCTAAAAGCATGTACCTCACTAACCCTTTTAGCCGAAGCCAAGCTCACCAAAAAAAGTGTCTTGAGGGTAAGATCCTTCAGGGAGGCTGAATTTAATGGTTCAAACCTGTCTGACATAAGGAACTGTAGGACCACGTCCAAGTTCCAAGCAGGAGTCAAAAAATGACGCTCCTTGGAAGTCTCGAAAGACTTAAGCAGGTCTTGGAGATCTTTGTTATTAGAAAGATCCAAACCCCTATGCCTGAAAACAGAAGCTAACATGCTTCTGTAGCCTTTAATGGTGGATGCAGAAAGGGAGCGCTTAAACGCTACTGAAGTTGCTATCGCTCTAACTTCATGACCGTTTCTCAGATAAAGCAGAAAAACCGCAATCTGCGCTACAGAGGCACTGGAAGAGGAAATAGAGGAGGACTTGCACCAGTCTCTAAATACCTCCCATTACGACTGATAGATCCTGATGGTAGAGGATCTTCTAGCCCTCGCGATCGCTCTAGCTGCCTCCTTCGAAAACCCTCGAGCTCAAGAGAGTCTTTCGATAGTCTGAAGGCAGTTAGACGAAGCGCGGGGAGGCTTTGATGAAATCTCTTTACGTGAGGCTGTCGCAAGAGATCCATCCGCAACGGCAGACTTCTTGGAACGTCTACCAGCCATAGAAGTACCTCTGTGAACCACTCTCTCGCGGGCCGGAGGGGAGCAACCAATGTCAACCTGGTCCCTTCGTGAGAGGCGAACTTCTGCAGCACCTTGTTTAGGATCTTGAAAGGCGGAAAGGCATAAACGTCCAGGTGAGACCAGTCCAGCAGGAAAGCGTCTATGTGGGCTGCCTCTGGATCTGGAACTGGAGAGCAGTAAGTCGAGAGCCTCTTTTTCAGTGAAGTCGCAAAAAGATCTATGGTGGGTTGACCCCATGTCATCCATAGCTTCCCACACACAGTTTTGTGCAACGTCCACTCCATGGAGATGACTTGTCCTCTTCTGCTGAGGCAGTCCGCCAAGACATTCATTTCTCCTTGCACAAATCTCGTCAAAAGAGAGATGTTACTTGCCTTAAATGGAGTTCCTTCTGATCCGTGGACCAAAGACCTGAGCATTCCAGACTGTCCAGTGGAGCTCCCCAACCCAAATCCAACGCATCTGAATACAACACATGGTTTGGGTTCTTGATCGCAAGAGAAAGACCTACTCGAAGTCTTATGTTGCTGTCCCACCAAGTCAGACATGTCTAGACTGAGTTGGAGATTGGGAAAGAGATACTCTCTAAGCCCTTCTCCTTGTTCCAATGGTTTAGGTGAAATTGGAGAGGGCAAAGGTTGAGTCTCCCCAGAGAGATAAACTACTCCAGCGATGAAAGAGTTCCCACGAAGCTCGTTCAAACTCTTACAGAACAACTGTTTTTCTCTTGCAAGTGACGGACTTTTAACAGAGCTTGTTCCACTCTTGTGGGAGACGAAAAGGCCCGAAAAATTCGACACTGTATCTCCATTCCCAAATAAAGAATAGTCTGGGATGGAATACTGTAAGTTACGACTTCTCTACGTTCACTATGAGACCTAGCTCCTTGGTTAGGTTTAATGTCCATTAGAGGCTCTCCAGACAGCTATTTAATGACGACGCCCTGATTAGCCAGTCGTCAAAATAAAGGGAGGCTCTGAATCCTCAAAAAATGTAGAAAGCTTGCTACATTTTGCAAGAGCCTTGTAAAAACAAGAGCAGGAGGAATGAGGCCGAAGCACAGTGCTCGAAATTGGTACACTACTTTCCCGTCCACAAACCTCAGATGTTGTTGAAAGTTTGGATGAATCGGGATGTGGAAGTATGCATCCTGAAGGTCGAGAGAGACCATCCAGTCGCCTTCCCTTACTGCTGCCAAGACAAATTTGGTAGTCTTCATCGTGAACTTTGTCTTGAGAATGAACACATTGAGCGCACTTACATCTTAAGTACTCCTACAGTGAACGTGGCTGCCAGATCATTGGAGCCATCCCTGATAGCCTTGTTCATGCATGACATAATTGTACAGCAATACATTGACAGCTGGAGAGTCCTTCTTACTTAAGGCTCCCAGGGACCAATCCAACAAATAAATACTTCAAACGCTTGAAAAAACTCCTAACAGGAGATGGTCTAGCTCTGAAGCAGACCATAAAATCTTGGAGCGTCTCATGGCTAGACTACGAGGAGAGTCCACTAGGCTTAAGAAGTCTCCCTGGGCAGAGGCAGGTACTCCCCAACCGAGAACTTCTCCTGTGTCACACCAGACGCTCGAGCGAGAAGCTAATTAAGAAGGAGGAAAAGCAAAAGCAGACTTTCCTAAACTTCTCCTGGATTCCAACCAGTCTCCCAGTAAGAGCATGGCTCTCTTGGAAGAACAAGAGAGAACTGATTTCGTAAATGTAGGAGTCGAAGAAAGTCATGCCAAGAGTAAACTCAGACGGCGGAGCAGCCGTTACAAAACGAGTAGGACAAAATTTCACTAAAGAAATTCATAATTATAAAACAAGGGATTGTTGGACCACCCTAGGTTACTCCTCTTCTGAATGACTCCCCAAAGGTACATTAGTTGAAAGGGGGTCATTAACTTCTTCAGAAGGCACATCATCTGATAAATCTAAAGTCTTGCGAGAAGGAGATTTATATTCAGAATGACGTGAAGGAAAAGCCTGACAGGCTACATCAACTTGTATATGAACAGAAGTTAAAGTTGGAGGGTCGATGTCACGTTGTGACTGCAGAGAATGTTATTCTACTACACGTCGTGACAGAAGTAACTGACGTTC
This sequence comes from Palaemon carinicauda, assembly GCF_036898095.1. Classification (NCBI taxonomy): domain Eukaryota; kingdom Metazoa; phylum Arthropoda; class Malacostraca; order Decapoda; family Palaemonidae; genus Palaemon; species Palaemon carinicauda. The sequence continues at coordinate 41,933,780 of NC_090752.1, forward strand.
AAACGTCCCGTAGTAACAGCGGTGACTGCTGTTCGATGCTATATCGTGACTACAGTGACTGACCCTCGACGTCACGTCATGTCTACAGTGTCTACCGCTCAACGTCACGTCGTGTCTGCGATGTCTGCAGCTCAACGTCACGCTGTGACTGCAGTGGAATGCCAACAGCATCTGGTGTTCCCAGGCGGTCACCCATCCAAGTACTGACCAGACCCAACGTTGCTTAACTTCGCTGATCGGACGAGAAGCGGTGTTTTCAACGTGGTATGGCCGTTGACTAACGTTCAAAGCGATCAAAGTTACATCGAGATTTATGCTCCGCACCTCGTTAAACAGCAAAGCTGTCACTAGGGACAACGTCAGCGTGACGTAACAAAGCTCGTTTAGAAGGTTGAAGACCTGAATCACGTATCCCAGAACCGTGACGTACAAAAAGCAAAGGATCCTTTCGCACAGAAACAGGATCGTAAGCTTCTATTAAAGAAGAAAGCTTTAACAGCATATCTTGCAAAACACTTAACTTCGGATCAACCTGTGACTGCGGTGGCTGACGTTCAAACGTCACGTAGTAACAGCGGTGACTGCTGATCGATGCTATATCATGACTACGGTGACTGACACTCGACGTCACGTCGAGTCTGTGGCAGAAACGTCTGTACATGAACGTCATCGCTATGAACGGGACTCTCATGATGACTACAGCTAGGATGTTGAACTTGTTCCGAAGGAACTAATAAACGTTTCAACCGTCTCGAAACCTTACGCCCAGGCTTTTAAAGAGACGAATCATCGGAAGACGAGGAGAAACTTCGTCTCTCCTGTCTTATGGCAAGGACGTGCTTGACGAGCAACGTCTGATACCTTTGAGGGAACGTCTGTTCGTTGGTTTACACCTCTCACTCCCTTAGGTCCTACGACATTCCTTCTCCCTGGTGCAGGGAAGCCTGAAAGAGGTCTCGGACTAGGCAAGCGACAAGCACGAACAAACGAACCCTCCGCATCACTGAACATGTTTTTCGCACTTTCTTCACTTATATCGCATTTTTTAATAATTTCACATTAGACATGAATAAAGCGGATTTCTACCTGAAGCACGCAATTCTCCCTTAAATCAAAAGGTTAGAATTGCAAAATAAGTCGTATAATGTAAGCACATTAGTACAAAATGAAACACACATGCAAAAATCAATAAACATATACATATATATCGAATAAAACGGAAATATATAAAGTTAAAAAGATCAGTGACTGGGGATGAGACTAAAACTAGTTCACTAAGGACTACGTTTTCAATCTCTCACCGTACAGTGCCTTGGGATGAGAATAAAAACTAAAACGTTTTATCCTCTCTCCCCGTACAGAGACTTGGGACGAGAGTAAAAATCTGAATCGAGAACAACGTTACTCGCTCCCAAACTCCTTGTACAGAGACTTGGGACGAGAATAAAGATCGGATCGTCCTCTCTTTCTCTCTCTCTCTCTCTTGTCACTCACAAGAGAATGGCATACTCACTCTTCGTCAATAACAGGTTATTTGACTAAAGGAAAAAACTAAAAGGACTAAGAAAATTAACATGTTCCTTTAAATTAGTATCTAAAAAACTTCAGTTTGAAAGAAGAATGAACAAAACGTCAAAACCGATTTACTCTTTCTGCAAAGTGAAACCGTGATTCTCTCTTTCTCTATCGTAACGATAGAGCGCAAACTGCGTAGCATAAATAAACCAAACGTTAGTTCATCTTTGAAAAACAGCACGAAGACTATTCAAAGAATAAATTTCTTAAAATATTTTCTAAAAATATTCATCTCATCAATCTAAACAAAAATAAAAGTTGAATGGGCTCAACGTTGTTTAACTTTGTTTTCCAAGTCAGGACCGCCTACAAAGAATAGGCAAAGGCCGCTTATAAACAAAAACATAAAATTTATCTCGGTGTTTAGTATAAATGGAAAGCTAATCGAAGAGGCCTAATAAAGGCAGGTGAGATATAAAATATATAGAGGTAAATCTATAAATATCAACAATAATTTATAAAGTGATATAATTACTAAAAGCCTTTAACACACTTCCGTACACTGAGGGAAGGGTCGGCCATCTTTTCTCTATGGAAAAACCAGAGCGAGATTAAAAAAGCAAGGGCAAAAACTTTTCCTCTCCTTTCAAAAGCATTTCTTTTGAAGATAGTATTGAATAATCCAACACGGCGAAAGCAATAAAACCAAAACCAAGTACTTCACCAATTCGGTAGAAAACTCGAGGTCTAGCGCGAGCAGAACCAGTGTTGTCTTTAACACCGACAAAGAAGAACTGGTTTGGTTGAGAAGTATATGCGGTATCTGGCCGATAGTCGGCGCTGGTGGGCACACCCTGCAGCCTTCATGGTGATCGCTCGCGAGTTTTTGGAATCTGTCGACCGTCGGAGACGTCAGCTATTTATATATTCACCGGCTAAATTTAATATTTAAAAACATATTTCCTCCAAGTTCTCAATGTTTACTTATTTACTTCATCTACAATAAATCCACATTTCATGGAACTGTAATTTCCAATATGTCCATCACCCATTGCTCTTCTATATTTGTTAATTGGAACAGTTACAATTCTCTAATTTGGAAAAAGAAAAAAAAAACAGAAAGAATAACTAAAGCAGGTACCTATCCTGAAAAGTCATACCTAGCTTATATAAATTGTCTATGACTCATTAAATGTAAAGAAAGAAATAACAAAATATCTACAGTATTTATACTAGTAACGAGTACAGAAATAAAAATTCATTTAAAATAGACTAATTCACTTAACTCAAAGTTAGTAGAAGTTAAGAAATCCAAAGAGAAATCCAAAGAGAATTGCAATGAGATTATAAAACTATCTTAATAATTGCTATAAAAAAAAGTATTACCAAAGTCATAATATCACTTACTTGCTCAATAGATAATATTCCATGTTGAGGACTGAGAATTGGGAAAGGATCTCCTATTTTCCAAAAGCACACCATAAATATACCCCATGTAACCACAGACAAAATATTCACCCACTCACCACGAACTGTTGGTAGAATAAAGAGAAAGAAAAAGCCAAGTTGATTACTCACCCAAAGATAATAAAAAAGATTTAACTGACAGGAAAGTGGGACATTTGCAAATTAAAAAGTAAATCTTGATATGACTATTCAAATTGAAGATTTTCAAAAGTAAGAACCTATATGTGCAATAAATGAAGGATTTAAATAAGAGCAATTAACAAACAAATCAATTAACTTCTAAGAAATATTTTACATGATTTTGAACAAATATACAGCAGTAAGAATTTTTTATGCATACATATGCTAGCTCACTAGAGGGTAACGGGTTATGAGCCTGACACCTTGGCTAATTATATTGAACAGGAGAATCTTTCAACTCAAGAACCCACTCTTGGAATGCATCTTATTCTTATCTAGGGGACTTACTGTATACTGAATATATAATATAAAATATAACTCATTTTTAAAATAGATTTGTCTTCAGCTGTCCTGGAACCACCATTGAATCGTTAACAAAGAAGTTGGCAACACCAGGGGAATCCTCGTCCATCTGAATGTCAGAGAACAATCAGATACTTTTGCCCTTAAGCTTAGTAATGAATCACTTAGGAATGAAAAGTGATTCAGGTGGAAAAATATTTATTACAAATTACTTTCATAAAATCAAAAATTTCTAAAGTAATCTTTATTTAACCTAGCTATATAAACTTGAGTCCTTTAATTAGGGAGACTGATTCATTCCGAGCTAGAGACGGTCATTACAACTTGGAAAACAAGAGATTATCCAACTGGTAAAGAATGTGGATCAAGGAGCCCCACACAGACACCTTTCCCAACTGGAATGGTTCACTTTTGACCTATTGACCCAGGAATGAGAGGGGTGGTTGAAGATTGATTGATTGATTTCAAGTTTTCTGGCATCCTGACATCTAAGGTCATTGACACCGATACTATTTATTCTATATAAAATAAAATAATATCAAATTAAAATCATAACAATTCTCTTTGGGTTACTATGCGACAGGAGAATAGGGCTTAAGTTGAAAGATAAAGTACACAGGACAGTTGTGAGACCGGCAATGATGTATGGAGCGGACACGTGGGCAATAAAGAAGACAGAAGAAAATAAGATGGATTTGTCAGAGATGAGAATGTTGAGATGGATGTGTGGGGTGACAAGAAGAGATAAGATACGGAATGAGGTAATTAGGGGTACCACAGGAGTTAGAAAACTATCAGATAAGATCCAAGAAAGTAGACTGAGGTGGTACAGTCATGTCATGAGAAGAGATGAACAGTATATCGGGAGGAGAGTAATGGAAATGGAGGTACAGGGAATGAGAAGGAGAGGGAGACCAAAGCGAAGGTGGGTGGACTGTATCAAAGATGACCTTCGATCAAAGGGATTAACTGGTGATGAGGTGTGGGACAGAGGTAGATGGAGAAAGCTGACCAGAAACATTGACCCCACATAGAAGTGGGAAAAGATGTAGACAAAGAAGAAGATTCAATTAAAATTATAAAAGTTAAGATGACATTATAAAAGTTAAACAGTTTTCAGAAGACCAGCTTCTGAAATAAATCTAAAAATGCCACTCGCATAGTAAGACACAATCATGTCCAAGAATCTTGGCAAGGATGAACCTACCATCCTCCCCTTGAGCCTCAAACAGATATCTATTTCTCAAGTTATTATATTTGGGGCATTCGGTCAACAAATGCCTCACTATTAAAGGTACCAAACAGTCATCGCAATACGGTTGGTGTTGGCCCTTCAGAAGAAACTTGTGTGTCAATCGAGTGTGACCAAAGCGGAGATGACAAAGAAAAGTCTCCCACTTTCAGGGCATCATGTTATAACTCCAAGGAGATATGACGTTTGTTACTTCTCTCATCTTATTGCCATCTAGACTATCCTAGTCCTGTTGCCAATTATTACAAAACTATTTCTAGATGTTAGGTAGGAAATAATTACAGGGAATGGAATACCTTCTTGGTAGAAACTTGGATGCAGCATTCTTCGCCAGTAAATCTGCCTTCTCATTCCCAGACACACCTATATCTGCTGGAACCCAACAAAATCGAACCATTATACCTCTCCGACCAATAATAAAAAGCCATTCTAAGATCTTTAAAAATAGGGTTACTAGGACTAAAAACTTCTAAAGCTTGAAGGACACTCCTTGCATCACTAAATATGGTAAAATTACCCTCCTTCTGCAATGCTATTTTCTCAATAGTGGTTAGTATGCCATACAGTTTGGCAGTAAATATGGTAGCTGTTAGAGGAAGTGCACCTCTACAATTAAAACCATTACTATGTACTCCAAATCCAACGCCAGCATCAGATTTGGAGCCATCCGTCTACATAAAAGTCGATCCCCTATGTTCTGCAACATGTTCCATAAAAAGAGACCTGGATTCTAAGTCATCATATTCTTCTTAACTCCAATAAAGGGATTTTGACGAAGGAAAAATCTATTTCTGGGCGAGAGACCTGTGCCGCGCAGAGAAATACTCCTAGAGCACTTATTTCTAAGGAATATAACTGCTATATATTACCAGAGAAAAAAAGCATAGGAATGCCAGGTTGAACCCAGCTCGCTCACCTATATAAGGTGTCGGTATAAAATACTGGGGCGTGATAATTCACAACCAGAGGTCTCGCACTATTTAGATATCTCCTCTTCAAAATCCCCGCCACAGCGAGGTGCCGTTCAACACTACTACCACTAACCCAACCCACGCCAGTGACGTCACTCCTCATAGCACCCAAGGTTTGGGGCCCATGTTGGGAGGGAAGTCAAGGGAGGGTTCACTGGGCGGCACAGGTCTCTCGCCCAGAAATAGATTTTTCCTTCGTCAAAATCCCTTTTCTGGGCTCCGACCTGTGCCGCGCAGTGAAATAGTACCAGAGAAATGGTCCCAAAACTTGGAACAATACCTGAGGAAGTAACAAAATCCAAAATAACAGGTAAGAGGATAGCAAGACATAGTTGATTAAGGTTCACTATGTTCAGGAGGAATCACATTCCCTGCTGCCACTGTAGCAAATATAAGGCTTCCAGAGGTTTTAAGCAGTGGCGTTTAAATACTGTTGGAGACTTCCGGCCTGTATATTTAGTAAGTCCAGTGAAGTTCATAGTAATTAACTGAGGTAGCTACAGCTCATATATCATGGACGTAAGGGAGTGATGTGGGAATGATTCTAGGTAGCCCGTTAATGAAATGCAGAATCTTCTGTCTGAGTCCTTTCAGGATGATGGTTCTTCACCTTCTCTAATGGGTAAGGGCCCCGAGGACTGAACGGGAGATATGTTTAAGTAGGCTTCCAGAGTGTTTACTGGACATAAAGATGGGTCCTGCGGAAGTGGGACAATCTTCCAGGGGAACCGTCTGTCCTGGGGGTCCTCATTTTCGCTAAAAATCTTTTGTCAGGGGAAAGGAGTACTTCCCCTGACGAGAGAAAATTCAATATGACCTGGATCTCTAGACAAGGCTGAAAGTTCTGATATTCTGGCGCCAGAAGTCAGGTTCATTAAGAACAAGGATTTCCTAACCAATGGAATATAATGGCAAGTCTCGTTAAGAGTGTCTGAAGCCAATTTAATTACTTCATTCAGAAACCAGGAAACTGAGCTATGGTGAGTTGATGGTTTCAATCTGGCGCAGGTTCTCGGGATGGATGAGAAGTATGAATCTGTAAGGGCAATATTAAAGCCAATTGTAAAACCTTCAAGGGTGACTTAATTTGTGGTAATAGTACAAGTCTCTAAGTCTGATTCAAATAAAATTCTGAAGAAGGTTACTGTCAGATTCATAGTCATTGTCTCAACCTTTGAGTCCCTTAAAAACTGGCAAGTTTCATAACAGCCGAATCATACTGTCGAAGGGTGGATCCCCTCTTATCTGATTCTAAAAATAACGTATTTGAGGATCAATATCTGCACCTCTTGAGCTGCAAATTTCATAAAGTCCAGAAAGGTAGGGCATTCTGAATTTGAGGAAGCTAACACACAGCGAGTTGTACTGCTTGTGTTTGTATTGGATTGGGGATCTGTCGAGGTGGAGAACCAGTTCCACCAGAAGGGGAAACCCGTTGTGCTTGGGCCAGATGGGGACTACTAGAGCAACTTGGCCTTTGAAAGTCCTGAGCTTGTCTAACACTTTCATCGACAGATTTATTGGTGGGAATAGGTAAATTCTCTCCCAAGTGTTCTAGACTAATGATAGTGCGCCTGTGGCGTAAGCCCGAGGATCCGGGCTGGGAGCTACGTAGCACTCTAGTTGTAGTTGGACTTTGTTGCAAACAGATCTATCTGGAGATCCGGAACCTGAGAAAGAATCCAACTGAAGGACATTGGGTCTAGTGACCACTCCGACTCCAGCGGAGTTGTCCTCGAAAGTGCGTCCGCCACTATCTATCAAGAAGAAACCTGATATGTTGGTTTTTGGCTGGAGCCGGTTGCTTAAGGTCAAAAATACCGCCATGGCTTCTAAAACATTGATATGAAGTTGGCGGAATATTGTCGACCATAGTCCCAGGACTTTCGTGTACTGAGAGTATCCCCCCCCCCCCCCCCCTGCCTGTTAGGGAGGCGTCTGTGTAAATGACGAGCTTGGGGGTGGATATTGTAAGGAAACTGATTTGCCAGATTTTGACCTTTGTCCATGGTTGAAGTCTTTTCTTCAGAATTGGTTGGAGTCGAGCCCATTGTCTCGATATTACTCGTTTTCCTGGAGCACCATACTCGGCTTATATCTTTCAGTCTGGCCTTCAGTAGTATATCTGTTACTGAGGCAAACTGGAGGGCACCCAGGATTCTCTCTTGATTTCTTCTGGAAGACAATTTGTCTTTGAGAAAACTTATTGTGTTTTGCTATACCGTTCCTCTTGGCTGTTGGGAGACAGAGTGTGGGAGCATAGAACCCATTGAATCCTAACCATTGAAACTTGTCCTCGGGACTAAACGAGATTTCTCGAAGTTGATTTGGAACCAAAACTGTTGTAAGAGATTATCACTCTGTAGTTGCTGTGAGGCAGTTTGCCTAGTTGAAGCCTAGAAACGGACGAAAATGCCTTGCTTTCGGAACATGATAGCAAACGTCTGCAAGATCCATAGGGGAGATGACGGCCCCACAGAGAAGCAAGGTCCGCACCTGAGAGATGGTCAGCATGTGAAACTTGTCGCATTAAATGTAAGAATTCAGAAGCGACAGGTCTAGGATTACTCTTCGCTATTCTGAGTCTTTCTTTGGCCCGCTGAACAAGTGATCCTGAAATTACAAACGATTTACTTTCTTTATTGCTTCCTTTTGCAATAAATCGTTTTCATATAAGACTAGCTCTTCCGTTGGATGTTGATGAAAACTGGTTGGTGGAGGGGGCCATTCTATCCAACTCCACCCCAGACCTTTGGAAATTATACTGAAAGCCCAAATGTTGAACGTTCAACGGTTCCGGAAGATGTAAAGTCCTACCCCTACCTGAGAACCCCCAATGATTTGCTGCGGATTTACCTCCCCGGCCTCGAGAGTAGCTGTTGCGAAAAGTTCCTCTCGAGCTAGCGCCTCTGGGGCGCTGGTAACCCTGGAAAGCACCCTGAGTTTCAAAGGTGGGCCTAAGGGCTGGGGAAGTAGCATAGGAGGTAGTTGCTACTTGGGACTGAGGAACCAGCACGTATTGCTGTTGGGGTTGACCCTTCGAAGTGAAAGGTTGACTCCCTTGTGCCACCGGGATGGTTTGAACCACCTGTTGGGACTGCCGGTTTGGAAGGAATGGAAAGATCTCAGACTCTTTCTACCTCGAGATTGGTTGCTGGCCGGTTCGAACTTGTGCTTGGGGACTAAGCCCATCGAACCTTGAGGCTCTGATTGACCCTAGCAGCTCCAGACTGGGGCTTTAATGAGCTTGTTAGGCTCATGTCTGATAGTGGCCTCAGACAAGACATGCCTACAGCAACGACGTCTGGCCGCAAAGAAGTCGTAGGAATCAGACAGTAAGGTTTGAAGTAATGACTTTGTCAAGACCTTAAAAGGTGGTTCTTCTTCATACATTAAAGAGGTCTTTTCTGCCATTGTAGCCGAGTTGATAGGTCCACTTAGGCGCATACAGGCTTCGAGCTCGAGGCATATCAGAGATTCCGGAAGCCTGGGTAGCCACTCACTGAACTGAATGGGAGCACAGTCAGCGCTTAATTTACCCAATGTGAAGGTCGCCGGGGCGTTAGCCCAGCAATCGTGATCCCCCAGGGACAGGAGGGAGGTCGGATGCGTTTCCTTCAGCTGCGGTAACGGCTTGTCCTCGTTTATTGCCTGCCGAGCAAGGTCCGATATCTTAGTGACACACGGAGTAGGGGTTTACTCCTCCACTAGAAACATCGTGTACGGGCTCTTGTGAGGTGTTAACGTAGTGTTAACACACTCCCACTCGTTTAAGGGCCGGACCCAGGTGGACTGAGCCTGCCCCTTTGGGTACATTTTGGTTTCTTTGGGGACCTTGTCAAACCTTACGAGTGTCTCCTCGGTAAGGCATGCGAAACTAGAGAGAGGGAACTGTAGACCCGGCGGGTAGAATTCAAAATCTTCTACAGTCCGGGTGCCAAACCATTCGATGGTTAACATACCATCTTTGAAGGGAGAGCGCAAGGCCCCCTTCCACGGATTGCTTTCGACGAATTCCGGGAGCCTAGAGGCATCCGGGATGATATATTGTGCTGTTGAGGTAGCCCATAACAAATGAGACCCTGTATGAGGCTATCTGGTTTAGCACTCACTTCCCCCTAATGGGCAATAATTCCATTCAATTGTCAAGTTCACAGAGGCACCAGGAATCTTCCATCCTATAATCGTGGTGACTCGGTATGTGACACGAGGTTTGAGCCAGTGAGCTACAGAGGTCCGTAAATTATATATATATGTATATATATGGATAAATATCAGCACAACATCGTGTTCAAATAGAAATAAATTTCTACCTCATCCCTGGGATCGGTCGCTGGCCTCTTCTAATGAAAGGTCAGGTTGAAACTAACCATGCCACGAGAGGCCATGCATCAATCTTGAAAGGGCTGCCGGATCGAAGGGAGCCTCCGGGGTCGTAGGTTTCAGGCCGGGCTTCGCTCTCGGCCCAAGAGAAGTCTTAACTGGTTTGGTGATTTGGAAGACCTGTGAGTCTTTGCTAGGGCTGGCAGGTAGCTTTAACTTTAGGGACAACGGGACGTGGCCCGACATCAGCCACGTGCTTCCTTGAAAACCCTAAAAGGAAGAGACACAGGATCTCTTTGCCCTGACACTCCAGGCAAACCCGCCAACCCAGATCTAAAGAGTCGCCAAGGTAGAAGTCATGGAAGACTGCGAGCTCCGAAAGAGGGTATATCGTTACTAATGAACAAGGTAACTCCGTTGGGAATGTAAAATAAATAGATCGAGAATAAATGTTTAAATCGATCAATCACAAAGGAAATAAAATGAAAATCCCAAAATAATATATCCGAAGTTATAATTATAGATAGCAACGACAGGGGCACCTACAGTGTCCCATAGTAGGGTAGTAACCCAAAAAGATCCGGGTGTTCCGAATTCTTAAAATAGACCGGTATGAAACCGGGACAAAAGGCTATGAACAAAATTTCGGACCGGTATAATAACCGGGGAGAAAACTTTCATAAATTAACTGACATTGTCAAAATAATTCCATAAAAGGTGAAGATTATCAATGAAATAATATTGTCATAGCGCGAAATATACTATCCCGTCGGTACTGGGAAAGTATAGAATATCATAAAGATACATAAGTATCCCATAGCAGGTCAGTAACCTAAAGAGATCCGGATGCTCCGAATTCTTGAATTAGACCAATATGAAATCGGGACAAAAGACTATGAACAAAGTTCAGACCGGTACAGTAACCGGGGAAAAACTTATCATAAATTAACTGACTTTGTTAAAACAATTCCATAATAAGTTAAGGTTATCAATGAAAAAATATTGTCATAGCGAGAAATATACTATCCCGTTGCTACTTGGAAAGTATAGAATAAAAGAAAGATACGTGAGTGTCCCATAATAGGTTAGTAACCTAAAAGGATCCGGGTGTTCCGGGTTCTTAAAGTAGACCGATATGAAACCGGGACAAAAGGCTATGAACAACTCTAGGACCGGTTTAGTAACCGGGGAATAACTTATAAATAAACTGACATTGTTAAAACAATCCCGTAATAAGTTAAGGTTATCAATGAAATAATATTGTCATAGCTTGAAATACACTATCCCGTCGCTACTTGGGAAGTATAGAATAAAATACAGATACGTGAGTATCCCATAATAGGTTAATAACCTAAAAAGATCCGGGTGTTCCGGATTCTTAAAATAGACCGATATGAAATCGGGACAAAAGGCTATGAACAAAATTTCGAACCGGTATAGTAACCGGGGAAATGTTGAAACAATTCCGTAATAAGATAAGATTATCAATGAAATAATATTGTCATAGCGAGGAATATACCATCCCGTCATTACCAGGGAGGTATAAAATAAAAAGGGAACAGGGTTGGTAAAGTAAACTTAAAGTAACTTAAAGTAAACTTAAAAGTAACTTAAAGTAAACTTAAAGTAACCTAAGATACATCCTTAAAATACATAAATAGAAAACTCCAGTTATGATCTAAAACTAATGTCTGTAATTGAATAGGGCTCCCGGAGGGAGGATATTAATCAAAACTGTCAGTGTCAACAGATCTTGTATTTAAGAGCTCGGAGGCTCCGATGTCTGATGACGGGAGGGTACCACGGGAGAGCGCGGGGGAGCCAATGGAACCCCCACTACCCAACCAGAGGTACCGGGACGAAGGTAATGATTCATGTAGAATATAATATAATGATATTAATAAGTCCTATGCGTACGATAATAGCAGGAGGTACCGTAGGTGGGGACACTCCTAATTTAAGTGCTCATTCTTACAACCATAGCTAAAAGCAAAAGTTACACCAAGGTGCAGTCATACCGACTAATCACGTGTGATAGTCCCCGGTGGTCCCGGCCCTCCCCCTCCCCCGACCGATGGCCAATCGGGGCGATGGGAGGGGAGGAGACGAAACAGCCCGGTATGAATGAATGAGACTAAGTCACACCCCGTGGGTACACTCAGTCCTCAATATGTCGGAACGTTGAGGGAAGACTGAGGAACAAGCATACTTGACCCGTATGTCATAACCAACAACCATCGAGTGAGAGGAAGGGTGTACACTGGAGGAGGGGGGGATGGAATAGCCTCCCCAACCTGTGTGGGGGGGGGTATGGTACCGGGGAATCACCAGTGCGTAGTGGTAGACAGGGCTACCAACTGGAGATCCCCTCAACATGACATGAAAATCCCAAAAATATGATCATAACGGAGTAAAGCAATAAATATAATATCAATGCACAAATACATAAAAATAATTAATGAATTAAAAGCGAAATCACGTAAGTAAGGTTAGGCATTCAGAAATAATATGGCGAGAGAGGGACTCGGGCGAGTGGTAACGGAGGAAGCATGACGCCATCAGCAGATGGAAAGCAGGGGTACCAACCTAGTTACTGAAGCGGTAGATCGAACAGTAAAAACAACAAAATACGCGAGTCCCACTCGAACCAAATGTAAAACTAGGTGGAGCGTACGAAATAAAACTAAAATGTTTAACAATAATAAGTGAGATGGTCGTCTTCCTAGAACTAGCGAAACAATCTCAAAGGTGACGCAATCCACCAATATGCACGAATGCAGGCATACCAACATAACCTACTCCTTGATGAAACGCTAACACTGATATCATAGGATAACATAAAATTAATGCTAGATGAAAGCATAAAGACGGTGTACTATAAAAATGTAAGGAAAAAACTCCTAAAAGTTCGAACAAATATTAATGACTGACGAACTAACGAGAAAAAAGGGCAGAGCCGAACCATGAACGGTAAGAACGGGAACGCCGTTCATATATAAACACTTCTCCATTAATAAAAACAGAGGTTACACTGCCCAATCTCGCTAACATACATGGATAAAGTACTTAACTTCGATGGGGTATCATGGGAATCGGCCATCGATTATAAAATAATGATAAATCCAAGGATAAACACGAGAAAATAAACATGTTGGACTTAATAACAACAAGTGCTATAAAGGAGTGACGTCACTGGCGTGGGTTGGGTTAGTGGTAGTAGTGTTGAACGGCACCTCGCTGTGGCGGGGATTTTGAAGAGGAGATATCTAAATAGTGCGAGACCTCTGGTTGTGAATTATCACGCCCCAGTATTTTATACCGACACCTTATATAGGTGAGCGAGCTGGGTTCAACCTGGCATTCCTATGCTTTTTTTCTCTGGTAATATATAGCAGTTATATTCCTTAGAAATAAGTGCTCTAGGAGTATTTCTCTGCGCGGCACAGGTCGGAGCCCAGAAAAGTATTTACAAAAAGATACCTCTGGTAATTTCCATAGAGGCTTTAATGATACCTTAAATGGAAGTACTTTACTTCCAATTATAACAAGGTTTAATATGTTATTTTCATTAATAAAATAAATTTTTGAATATACTTACCCGGTGATCATATAAGCTGCAACTCTGTTGCTCGACAGAAAAACCTACGGACAAAATACGCCAGCGATCGCTATGCAGGTGGGGGTGTACATCAACAGCGCCATCTGTCGAGCAGGTACTTAGTAATCCAAGTCAACAAAGAACCAATTTTCTCCTCTGTCCACTGGGTCTCTATTGGGGAGGAAGGGAGGGTCCTTTAATATATGATCACCGGGTAAGTATATTCAAAAATTTATTTTATTAATGAAAATAACATTTTCCAATATTAAACTTAGCCGGTGATCATATAAGCTGATTCACACACAGGGGGGTGGGTAGAGACCAGCATTACAAGTTGACATTATTATGAGCTAAGTATTTTGTATTTCATTTTAGCAGTTATTCAAAATAACAAATATAAAATAAATAAGTACCTGGTAAGGAAGTCGACTTGAACAATACTCTGCCTTTTAAGTACGTCTTCCTTACGGAGCCTCGCGATCCTCTTAGGATGCTGAGCGACCCCTAGGATCTGAAGTATCAAGGGTAGCAACCCATACAACAGGACCTCATCAAAACCTCTAATCTAGGCGCTTCTCAAGAAAAGACTTTGACCACCCGCCAAATCAACTAGGATGCGAAAGGCTTCTTAGCCTTCCGGACAACACAAAAAACAATAGTAAAACATTTCAAGAGAAAGATTAAAAAGGTTATGGAATTAGGGAATTGTAGTGGTTGAGCCCTCACCCACTACTGCACTCGTTGCTACGAATGGTCCCAGAGTGTAGCAGTTCTCGTAAAGAGACTGGACATTCTTAAGATAAAAAGACTCGAACACTGATTTGCTTTTCCAAAAGGTTGCGTCGATTATACTTTGCAGAGATCTATTTTGTTTAAAGGCCACGGAAGTTGCGACAGCTCTAACTTCGTGTGTCCTTACCTTCAGCAAAGCTTGGTCTTCCTCATTCAGATGGAAATGAGCTTCTCGTATTAACAGTCTGATAAAATAGGATAAAGCATTCTTTGACATAGGCAAAGATGGATTCTTAACTGAACACCATAAAGCTTCAGACGGGCCTTGTAAAGGTTTTTAAATAGAACTTAAGAGCTCTTACAGGACATAAGACTCTTTCTAGTTCATTTCCAACCATACGATAAGTTTGGAAAATCGAACGATATTGGTCAAGGCCGAGAAGGCAGCTCGTGTTTGGCTAGAGAACCAAGTTGTAGAACATGTAGCCGTTTCGGATGAGAATCCAATGTTCTTGCTGAAGGCATGAATCTCACTGACTCTTTTAGCTGTGGCTAAGCATAACAGGAAAAGTGTCTTTAAGGTGAGATCTTTCAGGGAGGCTGATTGTAGTGGTTCGAACCTGTCTGACATAAGGAATCTTAGTACCACGTCTAAATTCCAACCAGGTATAACCAAACGACGCTCCTTCGTGGTCTCAAAAGACTTAAGGAGGTCCTGTAGATCTTTATTGTTGGAAAGATCTAAGCCTCTGTGACGGAAGACTGATGCCAACATGCTTCTGTAACCCTTGAAAGTGGGAGCTGAAAGAGATCGTTCTTTCCTCAGATATAAGAGAAAGACAGCTATTTGAGTTACAGAGGTACTGGTCGAGGATACGGATACTGACTAGCACCAGTTTCGGAAGATTTCCCACTTCGAATGGTAGACTCTAAGGGTGGATGTTCTCCTTGCTCTAGCACTCGCTCTGGCTGCCTCCTTCGAAAAGCCTCTAGCTCTCGAGAATCTTTCGATAGTCTGAAGGCAGTCAGACAAAGAGCGTGGAGGCCTTGGTGTACCTTCTTTACGCGTGGCTGACGTAGAAGGTCCACCCTTAGGGGAAGTGTCTGGGAACGTCTACTAGCCATCGAAGTACCTCGGTGAGCCATTCTCTCGCGGGCCAGAGGGAAGCAACTAGCGTCAACCTTGTCCCTTCGTGAGAGGCGAACTTCTGCAGTACCTTGTTGACAATCTTGAACGGAGGGAATGCATATAGATCTAGATGTGACCAATCTAGTAGAAAGGCATCTATATGAACTGCTGCTGGGTCCGGGATTGGTGAGCAAAATATTGGGAGCCTCTTGGTCATCGAGGTTGCGAAGAGATCTATGGTTGGCTGGCCCCAGGTGGCCCAAAGTCTCTTGCATACATCCTTGTGGAGGGTCCATTCTGTTGGAATTATTTGTCCCTTCCGACTGAGACAATCTGCCATGACATTCAAGTTGCCTTGGATGAACCTCGTTACTAGTGATATGTCTAGACCTTTCGACCAGGTGAGGAGGTCCCTTGCGATCTCGTACAATGTCAGAGAGTAGGTCCCTCCTTGTTTGGAGATGTACGCCAAAGCCGTGGTGTTGTCCGAGTTCACCTCCACCACTTTGCCTTGAAGGAGAGAACTGAAGCTTTTCCAGGTCAGACGTACTGCCAGTAGCTCCTTGCAGTTGAAATGCATTGTCCTTTGACTCGAGTTCCATAATCCCGAGCATTCCCTACCGTCTAAAGTCGCACCCCAGCCTACGTCCGATGCGTCCGAGAAGAGAACGTGGTTGGGAGTCTAAACAGTCAGGGGAAGACCCTCTCTAAGGTTGATATAGTCCTTTCACCAAGTCAGACAAGACTTTATCTTTCCGGAAACCGGGATCGAGACCGCTTCTAGCGTCTTGTCCTTTTTCCCGTGAAAAGCTAGATGGTATAGAAGAGGACGGAGGTGTAGTCTTCCTAGTGACACAAATTGATCCACGGATGACAGTGTCCCTACCAGACTCATCCACAGCCTGACTGGGCAGCGTTCCTTCTTCAGCATCTTCTGGATGGATAGCAGGGCTGGGGGTTGATCGTCTTGTTCAGCAACGTCCTCATCAGAGGGTTCCTCATCCGAAACTGATGAGGAAACGGCAACGGAGTGGGCAACGTCTGACTCGCTGAATCCGGTCGCACTGGTGGCTGCGTGACGAAGCCGGACGCAATATCATGGCACTGCTGCACAGTCTGTGAACTGTCAACAACCATGGGTGCGCGAGGAAGTACAGCGTCAACCCGAAACTGTCTAGACTGTCTGGGTTGTGCAGTCAACACCCTACCGGGTTGCTGAGGTTGACGCACTGCGTCACAACAAGTCACCTCTGCTGGTTGTTGAACGTCCTGAACGTCAACAACCACCTCCGAGCGTCGCTTAACGTCAACGTGCGACTGGCAACCCACACTGGGTCGCATCGGTGGAGGAACCACCTCAACTGGCAGACGCGAGTAGGTTACCTCAGCGGCAACAGGGCGCACAACCGACCGGTTGGAAGGTTGTTGGCCAGGAGGAACCACCTCAACTGGCAGACGCGAGTAGGTTACCTCAGCGTCAACAGGGCGCACAACCAACCGGTTGGAAGGTTGTTGGCCAGAAGGTTCTTCTCCGCATTTAAGTCCTCTATCAAGGACGCAAGCTTGGACTGCATGTCTTGCAGCAAAGCCCATTTTAGGGTCTACGGGAGCAGGTGTGGCAACAGACGGGGTTAGCGACTGCGGCGGAACCATTTACCATCCCTGAAAGCCTTGTTATGTGTGACATAATAGTACAGCAAAACTTCAAAGGCTCGACAAAAGTGAGAAGTTGACCTGTAAACAACTTGGAGCGTCTCCTGGCTAGGCGTCAGGGCGAGTCTACCAGAATTGAGAAGTCTATCTGGGCAGAGGCATGAACTCCCAAGCCGAGAACTTCTCTCGTGTCCTATCAGACTCTCGCTCTATAAGCCAGTTTAAAAGAAGGGAAATCAAAGGCTGAATCCATAAAACTCCTCCTGGTGCAAAAACCAGTCGCCTAGCCAACATAACGCTCTAGGATTGCACCAGTCGCCTAGCCAACATAACGCTCTAGGAGAGCGAGAGAGCACTAGCTTAAAACAACGGCTTCGAAGTAGCTAGGCCTAGTGTAAGGGCTGACGTTTAGGCGAACGAGGAGCAGCAGTTACAAGATCCGGACGAAGATCCTTAAAAAAAATCATCATGATTTAATTAAAGTCCATAGGAGGCTAAGCAGCTTAAGGCTCCTCTCCAAATGACAGAGTCCTCAAGGGAATATCAGTAGGAGGAAGAACAGCACTTCTCATCTACAGGAGCCTTGTCCGATAAAAGCTAGGTTATCTCATTGAGTCTCTCACTGGTGCATTAGTAGCAGACCAGAAGGAAACGTCATGTAACTGCTTGACAGCCTGTGAACTGTCAACAACTGAACTGTCAACCACAACAGGTGCGTGAGGACATACAGTGTTCACTCGAGACCGCTTTGACTGTCTATACTGAGCAGTCAAAACAACTCTAGAATGCGGAGGTTGACACACCGCGTCAAAACACGGCAACTTAACTCCACCCTCCTGTTGTTGTGGTAACACGCGAACGTCAACGGAGGGTTCCGTGCGTCGGTGAACGTCAACATGCGTCTGGCAGGGTCGACTGCGCATGGGTGGTGGAACTCTCACAGCTGGAGTGCGGGAGCAGGTAGCCTCAGCGTCTACTGGACGCACAACCGTGGTTGGTTGTAGGCTAACGGGTGCAGCGTCAACCTTCTCCGCACGATACTCCTGCATAAAAGAAGCTAACTGTGTCTGCATAGACCGTAGCAAAGACCACTAAGGGTCTACAGCAGCAGGTGCGGCAACAGACGGTGTTACTGCCTGTTGCGGTACCACTTTGCCTCTCTTAGGAGGTGTGCAGTCGTCGGAAGACTGCAGCGAGTCCGAACTGACCCAGTGGCTACAACTGGGCCGTTGGACTTGCGCGGAAGGGACCGACTTGCACTTAATAAGCTGCGAGACCTTGGTCCATGGTTTCTTACGAAAAACCTCTTCCGCAGACGAGAAATAAATGGGCTCTCTCGTCTTTGTGTGGGTGGGGCGATCTTGGGTAGATACGCCCGAAACCACGGAGGGAAAACGTCTGTTCGTTGATCAAGGCCTGACGAACCTATAAGTCGTTCGACATTACTTCTCCCCTGGGCTTGGGAGCTTGCAAGAGGTCCCGGACTAGGTGAACGACAGGCACGAACAGACGAACCCTCGGACGCAACACTGTAACACTTGCGCATATCACTTTATCACTTCGATTTTCTGTTTTGCACTTATTTCACTGAAATCGAAACTTTTACTGATTTCTACGTGAAACACGCAATTCTACCCTTCATTAAAAGGTAGTAATTGCGAAATCAGTCGTATAATGCAGCACATTAATACTAGCAAAAAACAGAAAATATATATAAAGATAAAAAATTCAGTGGCTGGGAAAGAGACTAAACACTAGTTCAAATAAACTACGTTTACAATCTCTCACCGCACATAGCCTGGGGACAAGAATAAAACCCTAGAAACGTTTTACCTTCTTCTCCGTACAGCGACTAGGGAGAAGAGTAACACAAGAACAACGTTACCCGCTTGAACGGAACGTTTTCTCTCCTCTCTCTCCCTCCGTCTCTATCTCTCTCTCTCTTTCTCTCTTGATTTCGCACCTTAGAGAAGAGCCCAATTATATATCGTCAAAAAAACATGTTATTTGACTAAAAGGAACAAACTGAAAGGTTTTCCAAATAAAAAGTTCCTTTAATTTAGAATTTAAAACATTTAAGTTAAGAAAGAATGAACGAAACGTCAGAAACAATTTACTCTTACTGCAAAGTGAAACCGTGATACTCTCTCTCTATCGTAACGATAGAGCGCATGTTGAACGTCCTGAACGTCAACAACTGCGTAGTCTAAAAACTAAACGTTAGTTCATCTTTGAAAACAGTACGAAGACTATCAAAGAAATTCTTTCATAAAACATTAAATTTAAAAAGTCTTAAATTCTTTAAAGGCTAACGGGCTCAACGTTGATTAACTTCGGTTCCAATTTCGGACCGCCTACTATAAGGAAAGGTCGCATATAAACAAAACATAAAAATTTTTATATGTTTATAATAAATGGAAAGTTAATCGAAGAGGCCTAATAAAGGCGGAGAGATATAAAATATATGGATCTATAACGTGTTAAGCAAAATTACTAAAAACCTAAACACACTTCCGTCTAAGGGAAGGGTCGGCCATTTAAAAGTGAAAGAGAGTCCATACTCTCTTTGTCACCATAATTAAATCTATCCAAAACGAGTTCAAGTTTTGAGATGAAGATAAAACACCTGCATAGCGAAAGCTCAAAACTAGAATAGTGTACTTCACCAAATAGTTGTGAAAAAAAATCCAGTTAGTAACAGCGTATTAGTAGGTCTTGCCGGTAGCCCGACAGAGAGAAAATTGGTTCTTTGTTGACTTGGAGTACTAAGTACCTGCTCGACAGATGGCGCTGTTGATGTACACCCCCACCTGCATAGCGATCGCTGGCGTATTTTGTCCGTAGGTTTTTCTGTCGAGCAACAGAGTTGCAGCTTATATGATCACCGGCTAAGTTTAATACTGTATTGGAAAAATTGTTTTACCCGAAAGCCATAAGGTTGAGGAGATTTTAGGTGCAACTCAAATTATGTTGAGTGCCTTAAAAGGCTTGCAGTCTGAAAGGCTAAAGAGTTAGGGAGTCTTTGCAACCTAAACCAATAACGAACAATAGAAGACTTTCGGTAAAGGTCTAGAGGTAGTTGGCCAGTATCAACAAGGAGACTTGTGATATGCAAATTTCTAAACCCTCCTGTGGACAATCTAATACCAGCATGATGTATTGAATCTAACATCTTTAATCGGTTTGGGGTGGCTAAAGAGTATATTTCACATTCATAACTAATTTTGGAAAAAATAAAGGCCTTGTATAATTTTAAAATACTATTGCAGTCTGCCCCCCATGATGTATGGGACAATATGTTTAAAAGATTCAGAGCCTCTAGACATTTAGCTTTTAGCACTTTTAAGTGAGACACCCATGTAAGCCTACAACCAAATATCAAACCTAAAAATTTAGCTTCACTTACACATGGCGATCTGTTGACCTTTAATGTATATATTCGGGTCTGGATGTACTCCCCGGATATGACAGAAATGGACAATAGTAGTTTTACTTGACAAGAACTTGAATCCATTCATATCAGCCCACTGGATAATTTTGTCAATTGAGAGTTGTAGTTTTCTCTCAACCATTGCCATTCTAGCTCCAGCAAATGATATGGAGAGATCCTCCACAAATAATGTTGAGAGAACATCCCTGGGAATGACTGAAGATATCCCATTAATTGCTAGTGCAAACAGGATTACACTCAGCACACTACCCTGAGGAACTCCTCCTTCCTGGCATTTACTCTCTGAAAGAGTTTCCACAACTCTCACTTGAAAAACTATGTGAAAGAAATGACTGAATAAATAGAGGTAGCTCTCCTCTTAATCCCATTTCATGAATGGTTTTAAATATACCATATCTACATGTAGTATTATATGCCTTTTCAAGGTAAAAAAAAAAAGATAGTCACATGGTACTGTTTGGAAGCAAACGCTTCACAAATCGAGGACTAAAGTCGTATCAACACATCAGTCGTTGAGTGCATTCTTTTTCATTTCACACTGAACAGGTGATAAAATACCCTTCTTTTCTAGTTACCACAACAGTCTTGCATTGACCATCTTCTCCATGATTTTACATAAACAAGATGTCAATGCTATCGGTAGATAGTTTGCTGCAAAACACTTGTCCTTACCGGGTTTTAAAAAGGCTAAAATAATGGCTAGTTCCCAAACACTTGGATAAAAATGATCATGCCATATTCTATTAATAATGCTTAATATATATAACTTTGTATCAAAATGTACATGTTTAACCATTGCATATGGAATTCCATCGGCTCCGGGGGCTGTATCGTTACAATTACCAAGTGCGGAATCAAATTCTCTTTCAGTAAAAGGAGAATTATACAACTTTTCCCTTCCTGTTGCAAAATTTAAAATTTTCTTTTCTTCAATGCTCCTATACTGGTGACCAAGAGCTCCTTCACACTTACATGATACATCTGAAAAATTATCAGTCAGGGAATTGCTAAAATCATTTGCTTCGGTCACATACTGACTGTTCACCTGCAACACTGGTGGTGGATTTGGGGTAAATTTGCCTGCAATCTTTTTTATTTTCATCCATACAGAAGATGATGGTGTTCTACTGTTAATGAAGGAAACAAAAGACACCCAAGACTGGTGTCTAGCTTCTTTCATGGCATGACAGAACTGTACTCTACACTTTTTGTATGCTATTAAATTTTCATCAGTATGGCGTCTACGCAATCAAGTCAAGAGATTTTCTGGTGGCTCTGTGCAAGGCAGTTAATTCTGAAGACCACCACGGGACTGGTCGTCGTTTGAATAATCCTGTGGTTTTGGGAAATGAATTGACTCCTTCTGTATGGAGAGTTCCATTCAGTAGGTCTATGGCATCATTAATACTTTCAAACTGCTCTGCACCCCCACCCCCAGGGAGATAAATCACACAAGTTGCTCCAACAGGGGTAACAACATTGGTAAACAATGTCAGGAAGGCGAGGGGAGGCACAGTCACAGCAGAGCCAAGGCCCAACTGGAAACACAGGGCCCAACTAATACCAGCCTAAGACACCTAGGCACAGGAGAAGGGAAAGGATACTCTGGGGCCAAGTCAGAGATCAGGGTAACCACGGGCACAGGGGCAACACACACTTGGGGCTTGGAGGCCTTCTTATGCCCAATATTAGGGCCAATACCTCCCAATAACAGCACCATTTCTGCCGGCAAAGGAGTCACATTACGAGCCTATGCAGTCCTTTTGGATTAGAGGGGGGGCCACCAATGTCCCTGACAGAAGGGTGCACCACCTTATATTTCACCACTGGTGTCACCAGGATCACATAGGACACTGGCACAGGGGGAACCAGGAGAGAGGTGTCCTTGGCTACTGGCTCCCTCAATAGTCATGCAGGACCTACCTGAAAGACCTAAGGAACCCAGGATTTCCTTAGGTTAAACTTGTCTGCACAGTCACAAGAGAAGGGCTTCTAGCTTTTGAAAGGGGTGCAATGAACATTGGGGATACCACACACACCAACTAAACCTGAAAAGCCTGCTGAAACTGATCCAAGGGCTCCTTGTTCCTGAAGCATACCCCTCCGGTGACCGAGCTAGAGGCGTATGCACAGTAGCACCGGAAGCAGTTGCACCCCCTTAGGAGACGGCAGTAGCTAAAGACTTCTCCAATGTTTTCTTGGCTTAGTCTGCTTCTTCCCCTTCAGAGCATACACTGTCCACTCAACAGGAGGCCACTCAGCACAAGGGAATGATTACAAAGAATCATGCCCCCTACATGATGCACAGAGGGAGTCTGGATATAGGGCCAGTTTACTCTTAAACCAGTTGCAGCATCCACCCTTTACACTACGAGTACAAACATCCTGTATCAATTATATAATCCCCTTGAGAGAAAAACAAGAAAGAGGTAGAAGAATCAGTCATTACACCTCTTCTCAAGACTTATGACAAAAACATTACCTGAGGGAGCTAGGAATGCTACACAAATTCCAAGCAACTATCTCAGGAACCACAGAGAAGAGGTCCAAGGGTATTTAGACAATGTTAGCAAGGTACAGGGCGGTGAAGGCGAAAAGTAAACCGGAAGGCTACCAACAGGATTGAGCTTGTGATTTTTTACTTGGGATGGCAGAAGTAGACACTGACCAAAATCATATCTGCAAGCAAACAATCTCACAAAGTTTAAAAGAACAGAGCAACACACTTACTTCTTGTTCCTGGTAGGGATGATGAAAAGGCTGTGACACTCGCACATGGGGTGTCAAGTTCTCCTCCAGTAGCAATGAAGTGCCCTGACATGACACGCGGCAACTTATTGTCAACTCATCTGGAGACATAGAATCAAAAAGACCCCAAAATGATAAATTTGGAAGTCATATGTATTTCTTCTAAAGAAACAAATCTGGAGCTATTTATAGGGATATTACTTTCAAGGTAACTGAAAGACGAGCCATGAGACTTTTAGCGAGGGATACTTACAACTACCGCTAATTAGCGGGAGGGGTGGCGGCAGCCGGCTACTCCGCTCATTAGCACACCTAGGCTGAGCACCCACTTTGCTTGCAGGTAGGACTTTCTTAGGGAACAGGTGCTGGTGGGTCTATCTATATAAATAGCTCCAGGTTTGTATTGTTAGGAAAAATGCAAATTACTTCCAAATTTCTCATTTGTACCGTCACTCTATACAAACCCTCAATATTTATAGGGATAACTTACTTCTTAAGAGCTAGGAAGTCCGTACCAACTGGCTCTTGGTATTGACCCGGGGTTTTCTCCTTACGATATAGATCATAATCGGTAGGAACCCTTGCACCTCACTAAAAATATCATGCTATGCATGGCTAGCAGCCTCCACAAGCTTTTTGCTCGTGATACTAGCTATGTGACTGGTCTAGGTATGAGTTCTCAGAGTCATAGGAATCTTTAAAAGTACCATAGACATTACCCAATTCCCCCTCGCTAGAGGTATTGGGGATGCAACAAATATTATTTCTATACTAGGTTACACAAGAGAAATTATTATTACCAGCAGAAAGGTGAGGCCAGCTGTGCTAAGGAACCTGGTGCTGATTCCCCAAGAGAGGGGAAGGTGAAGGAAGAAAGGAAGCCAGTCATTTTTACTCATTCACCCC
This sequence comes from Palaemon carinicauda, assembly GCF_036898095.1. Taxonomy (NCBI): domain Eukaryota; kingdom Metazoa; phylum Arthropoda; class Malacostraca; order Decapoda; family Palaemonidae; genus Palaemon; species Palaemon carinicauda. The sequence continues at coordinate 41,958,008 of NC_090752.1, forward strand.
CAGACTAATCACGGGTAACCTTAGCCGTCAACTCTTTGCTACTTGTCTATCATGGAGCTTGAGGTGTTTAAACCACTTGTTGTGCAGTCACCACAGGACCAGTGGAAAACGTATCCATGCTCCTGTGGGTCACGTCTTGCAGGGAGTGGAAAGTGAAGGTCATCTGATGCTTCAACACACCCGCTTGCAGTACCGGGGTCACAGAGTAGTTCTTTTCAAACACCAAAGACGTTGCAATACCCCTGACGTCATGAGCTCTCGGTCGTGGTGGTGGGTAAGGGTCAGGATTGATTGCCAAGTTAACAACCTTGCAAATCCAAGCAGAGATGATGTTTTTCGTGACCCTCGTCTTGACCTTCCCCATGCTGACAAAAAGTGCTTACACACAGGGGTGAGCTGCTGCTGTTCTCTTAAGGTAACACCTCAGACTCCTCACTGGACAAAGTAACAGTTGTTCTGAGTTATCAGTCACAGAACGAAGACTCCCAATCCCGAAGGGCCCAAATCTAGGATCCACTACTCCCGGATTTTGAGTTTTAGCAATAAACTCAGGGACGAAGTTGAGAATTACCTTTCCCCAACCTCTCGAATGGGTGATGTCATAAAAGAGACCATGTAGTTCACTAACTCTTTTGGCCGAAGCAAGAGCGAGTAGGAACATTGTCTTCCATGTAAGGTGGTCATCTGTTGCCTGGCGTAATCGTTCGTAGGGAGCACCCTTCAGAGACCGAAGGACGTAAACCCCGTTTCAAGGAGGAGGTCTAACTTCCAACAGGGGACAGGTAATCTCATAACTTCGTATGAGGAGAAAAAGTTCCAAATAGGAAATATCTTTTCTCTTCAGTTTAAAGGGCAGACTTAAGGATGAGCGGTAGTCTTTCACGGACGAGACCGAAAGAAGCATTTCTTCCTGAAGGTAAACAAAAAATTTCGCTACTGTTGAAACAGTGGTATCGAGGAGAAAGATAACCCTTCCATGACCCCAACCACAGAAGACAGTTCACTTAGCCTGATAGACTGAAGCCGATGATTGCCCGTGGTCTCTAGCCATCCTTTTTGCAACTTGTTGCAAAACTTCTCTCTGAGTGAGGAGGTGCTGGATAGTCTCCAGGCATGAAGCCGAAGCAAAGCTACAGTTTTGTGGATGATGTTTGCATGTAACTGTTTGAGTAAATCATGTCGTGGAAGGAGTTCCCTTGGGAGTTCTGTCAGGAGTTACAGAAAGTCCAGGAAAACCACTCTGCATGATGCTATAGCAGAGCTATTAGCGTTATCAATAGGTTTTCACTTGTTCTGGTCTTGTTGAGGACTCTTCTCATCAGACAAAACAGGGAAAATGCGTACACGATGTTGTCCCACCATTGTTGGAATGCATCTTGCCAGAAAGCCTGAGGATCCGGGACTGGTGAGCATCAGCATGGGAGCCTGAAGTTCAGGGCTATTGCAAACAGGTCCACAGTCGGAAACTCCACAAAATCAGGACTTAGGCCGCTACCAGATGATTCAAAGACCACTCAGACCCCATTACCTGAGTTGCTCTGCTCAGATTGTCTGCAAGCACATTCCCCTTGCCGAGAATGAAGTGAGTCAATAGGGACACCTAGTTGTCTTCTGTCCATCTGAGTGTCTCTACTGCTAGATGGCTCAGGGGCTGCAAAAAGGTACTGCCTTGCTCATTTATGTAAGCCACTATTGGAGTGATGTTGCTCATCAACACCACAGAGTGACCCATCAGGAACGGCTGGAACTGTTGGCTAGGAAGCCTGCCCTCATCTCTAGAAGATTTACATGCTGATACCCTTCTGATTCGGACCAAAAGCTGGAGGTGGTATGGTGCAGAATGTGAGCTGCCCACCCTTCTTTTGATGCATTTGAATAGAAGATCAATTCCTGGTTGGGCGGGAGGGGGGGGAGAAGAAGGTCGACCCCTTTGCAGAGGTTTTCGCCTGTCACCCACCACCTGAGGTCCATCTGTTCCTCTGATTTTATCTGGATCAGGATGTCCAGGAAATCGCTTGCCTGATTCCAATTGGACTCGAGCTACCATTGAAGTGATCGTATCCTGAGACGGCCGTTGGGAACTAGACACGCCAGGGATGATAGGTCACCTATGAGGCACACCCAGCACTGGGCTGGGAGTTCCTGTCTGAGGAAGGGCCCCTCTACCTCCCTCAGCCTTTGTACTCTTTCGTTTGATGGGAAGGTTTTGTGTTGAACAGTTTCTATGATCATGCCTTAGTACAGTATAGCAGTCTTTGAGTGGGGGGCAGGGATGACTTCTCCAGCTTTACCATGATACTCACTCTTGGCAAAGGTCTAGAACTCTGTCTTGGTGCTGAAGAAGGGTAGCCAGAGTCTGCTAGAATCCACCAGTTGTCCAGATATCTGAAGAGACGGATGCTGATCCTGTGAGAACAAGATGACACTAGGGCGAACACTCATAATGACCTGAAGTGCTGTGGAAAGACTGAAGCACAGCACCTTGATCTAGTATTGTTTGTTATTGAATATGATACTTAGATACATCCTTGAAGACGGATGAATTAGTGTCTAGAAGTATGCAACCTTGAGATCCAGTGTGCACATGAAGTCGTGTGATCTTACTGCTTCTCTGACCGTGTCCACTGTCTCCATCTTGAACAAAGTTTACTTGACAAACTTGTTCAAGACCGAAAGATCGACGACTGGTCTGCAGCCTCCAGATGCCTTTTCACAAGAAAGAGTTGACTAAAGAAGCCTGGGAAGGACCTCTTGGAGAGCACCCTTCTCCAACATGGTCTGAACTTCAACAATTTCTTAGCTCCTTCACATAGGAGCTTGGGGGTACTGGATCCCGAGTCAGTAGAGGGAGAGATTGAATGAACGGGACGAGATACCCTAAACGAATCACTAAGACCGTCCAAGGTTCAGCCCCGAGCTACAGCCACCTTTGCCAGTAGCTTTGCAGTGGGCAGATGGGAGGATTGCCCATCCTAGCAGGGGCAGCCTCAGCCAGCAACCCTATTTTTCTTACCTCCATGGGAGGACTTTGACCCTTTATGCTCCTTGTCGTAAAAGGGTTTCTTAGACACCTTTTGCGTTGATGTCGTAGCCATAGCCCTATTATTATTATTATTATTATTACTAGCCAAGCTACAACCCCAGTTGGAAAAGCAGGATGCTATAAGCCCAAGGGCTCCAATACAGAAAAATAGCCCAGTGAGGAAAGGAAACAAGGAAATAAATAAATGATGAGAACAAGTTAACAATAAATCATTTTAAAACAGTAACAACATCAATACAGATATGTCCTATATAAACTATTAACGTCAAAAACAGATATGTCATATATAAACTATAAAAAGACTCATGTCAGCCTGGTCAACATAAAAACATTTGCTCCAACTTTGAACTCTTGAAGTTCTACTGATTCAACTACCAGATTAGGAAGATCATTCCACAACTTGGTAACAGCTGGAATAAAACTTCTAGAATACTGTGTAGTATTGAACCTCATGATGGAGAAGACCTGGCTATTAGAATTAACTGCCTGCCTAGTATTACGAACAGGATAGAATTGTCCAGGGAGATCTGAATGTAAAGGATGGTCAGAGTTATGAAAAATCTTATGCAACATGCATAATGAACTAATTGAACGACGCTGCCAAAGATTAATATCTAGATCAGGAATAAGAAATTTAATACTGTAGAACGTAAGTTTCTGTCCAACAAATTAAGATGAGAATCAGCAGCTGAACACCAGACTGGAGAACAATGCTCAAAACAAGGTAGAATGAAAGAATTAAAACACTTCTTCAGAATAGATTGATCACCGAAAATCTTGAAAGACTTTCTCAATAAGCCAATTTTTTGTGCAATTGAAGAAGACACAGACCTAATGTGTTTCTCAAAAGTAAATTTGCTGTCGAGAATCACACCTAAAATTTTAAGTCATACAAATTTAAAGAAACATTATCAATAGTGAGATCCGGATGTTGAGGAGCCACCGTCCTTGACCTACTTACAATCATACCATGAGTTTTGTTAGGATTCAACTTCATACACCATAATTTGCACCATGCACTAATTTTAGCTAAATCTCTATTAAGGGATTCACCAACCCCAGATCTACATTCAGGGGATGGAATTGATGTAAAGAAAGTAGCATCATCTGAATATGCAACAAGCTTGTTTTCTAGGCCAAACCACATGTTATGTGTACTGTATATAGTATGAAAAGTAATGGGCCAAGAACACTACCCTGTGGAACACCGGATATCACATTTCTATATTCACTATGGTGCCCATCAACAACAACTCTTTGAGATCTATTACTTTAAAAATCAATAATAATGCTAAGAAATGATCCACACACTCCCAAAGGTTTGAATTTGAAAAATGATATTTTAATTATAAAATAAATTTTTGAATATACTTACCCGGTGAATATATAATAGCTGCTGCTCCAGCGGCTCGACAGAAAAACACACAAAAACTCGCGAGCGATCGCTATGAAGGTTGCGGGTGTGCCCACCAGCGCCAACTATCGGCCAGATACCACACATGCATGTAAACAAGCCTCAATTCTTCTCGTCCCGCTGTGTCTCTATTGGGGAGGAAGGGAGGGCCTTTAATTTATATATTCACCAGGTAAGTATATTCAAAAATTTATTTTATAGTTAAAATATTTTTAAATATTTAACTTAGCCGGTGAATATATAATAGCTGATTCACACCCAAGGCGGTGGGTAGAGACCAGAGTTAATTAAGTTTACAGCGTATATGCTTAGAGTTTTTGACAGTTATCAATATAACAAAACCAAAATATATAGGTACCTGGTAAGGAAGTTGACTTAGACGATTACTCTGCCTTGTAAGCCTGTCTTCCTACGAAGCCCAGCGATCCTCTTAGGATGCTGAAAGACTCCCAGGAGCTGAAGTATCAAGGGCTGCAACCCATACAAACAGGACCTCATCAAACCCCTAATCTGGGCGCTCTCAAGAAATGACTTTGACCACCCGCCAAATCAACCAGGATGCGAAAGGCTTCTTAGCCTTCCGTACAACCCAAAAAAACAATATTAAAAACATTTCAAGAGACAGATTAAAAAGGATATTGGAATTAGGGAAGTGTAGTGGTAGAACCCTCACCCACTACTGCACTCGCTGCAACGAATGGACCCATTGTGTAGCAGTCCTCGTAAAGAGTCTGGACATCTTTTAAGTAAAATGACGCGAACACTGACTTGCTTCTCCAAAAAGTCGCGTCCATGATACTTTGCAGAGATCTATTTTGCTTGAAGGCCACGGAGGTTGCTATAGCTCTAACTTCGTGCGTCTTAACCTTAAGCAAACATCGGTCTTTCTCATTCAAGTGAGAATGAGCTTCTCGTATTAAAAATCTGATAAAATATGACAAAGCATTCTTTGACATAGGCAATGATGGTTTCTTAACTGAGCACCATAATGCCTCAGATTTACCGCGTAATGACTTAGTACGAGCTAAATAGAACTTAAGAGCTCTAACAGGACATAATCCTCTTTCCAGTTCGTTGCCTACGATCTCTGATAAGCAAGGAATATAAAAAGATTTAGGCCAAGGACGAGAAGGCAGTTCATTTTTGGCCAGGAAACCAAGTTGAAGTGAACAAGTGGCTTTTTCTGTAGAAAAGCCGATGTTCTTACTGAAGGCATGAAGTTCACTGACTCTTTTAGCCGAAGCCAAGCACACTAGGAAAAGTGTCTTGAGAGTGAGATCCTTCAGGGAGGCTGAATGTAATGGCTCAAACCTGTCTGACATGAGGAACCTTAGGACCACGTCTAAGTTCCATCCAGGAGTTGCCAAACGACGTTCCTTAGAGGTCTCGAAAGACTTAAGGAGATCTTGGAGATCTTTATTGTTGGAAAGATCTAAGCCTCTATGCCGAAAGACCGAAGCCAACATGCTCCTGTAGCCCTTGATCGTGGGAGCTGAAAGGGAGCGAACCTTTCTCAGATGTAAAAGAAAATCTGCGATTTGGGCTACAGAGGTACTGGACGAGGACACAGATGCTGACTTGCACCAGTCTCGAAAGACTTCCCACTTCGACTGGTATACTCTAATGGTAGAAGCTCTCCTCGCTCTTGCAATCGCACTGGCTGCCTCCTTCAAAAAGCCTCGAGCTCTTGAGAGTCTTTCGATAGTCTGAAGGCAGTCAGACGAAGAGCGGGGAGGTTTAGGTGTACATTCTTTACGTGGGGCTGACGTAACAGATCTACCCTTAGAGGAAGACTTCTTGGAAAGTCTACCAGCCATCGAAGTACCTCGGTGAACCACTCTCTCGCGGGCCAGAGGGAAGCAACCAACGTCAACCTTGTCCCTTCGTGAGAGGCGAACTTCTGCAGTACCTTGTTGACAATCTTGAATGGTGGGAATGCATATAAGTCCAGATGAGACCAATCTAGGAGAAATGCGTCTATGTGTATTGCTGCTGGGTCTGGGACTGGAGAGCAATAGATTGGAAGTCTCTTGGTCATCGAGGTGGCAAAGAGGTCTATGGTGGGTTGACCCCAAGTCGCCCAAAGACTCTTGCACACGTCCTTGTGGAGGGTCCATTCCGTAGGAATTACCTGACCCCTCCGACTGAGACAGTCTGCTAAGACGTTCAAGTCGCCCTGGATAAACCTCGTTAACAGGGAGATGCCTCGATCTCTTGACCAAATGAGCAGGTCCCTTGCGATCTCGTACAGCGTGAGGGAGTGGGTGCCTCCTTGCTTGAAGATGTACGCCAAGGCTGTGGTATTGTCGGAGTTGATCTCTACCACTTTGTTTCGAAGGAGACTCTCGAATTTCATCAAGGCCAAGTGGACTGCCAAAAGCTCCTTGCCGTTGATATGCATGCTCCTCTGACTTGAGGTCCACAGACCTGAGCATTCCCGACCGTCCAGGGTCGCACCCCAACCCAAATCCGACGCGTCTGAGAATAGTACGTGGTTTGGGTTCTGAACTGCTAGGGAAAGTCCCTCTCTCAGACTGATATTGTCGTTCCACCAATTCAGGCATGCCTTTACTGGTTCGGAGACCGGGATTGAGACCGTCTCTAACGTCTTGTCCTTCTTCCAGTGAAAGGCTAGATGGAACTGGAGAGGTCGAAGGTGTAGTCTTCCTAGCGAGGCAAACTGCTCCAGGGATGATAGAGTTCCTACTAGACTCATCCAATTCCTGACTGAGCACCGTTCTCTCTTCAACATTAGTTGCACTTTGAGCAGGGCTTGCTCTATTCGGGTGGCAGACGGAAAAGCCCGAAAAACTGGACTGCGAATCTCCATCCCTAAATACAGTATAGTTTGGGATGGAATCAGCTGGGACTTTTCTAGGTTGACCAAAAGTCCCAATTCCTTGGTCAGATCCAATGTCCAATGAAGATCCTGCAGACAGCGATGACTGGACGAGGCTCTGAGAAGCTAGTCGTCCAAGTACAGGGAGGCTCGGATACCCGATAAATGGAGGAATTTTGCTACATTCCTCATAAGCCTCGTAAACACAAGAGGAGCAGGACTTAGGCCAAAGCACAGAGCCCGAAACTGGTATACCACATTCTTGAAAACAAACCTCAGAAACGGTTGGGAATCTGGGTGTATAGTGATGTGGAAGTACGCGTCTCGTAGGTCGAGAGAGACCATCCAGTCTCCCTTTCTGACCGCTGCTAAGACTGATTTCGTGGTCTCCATGATGAACTTTGTTTTCGTAACAAAGACGTTGAGCGCACTGACGTCTAGCACCGGTCTCCAACCTCCTGTCTTCTTCAGGACTAGGAAGAGACGGTTGTAAAACCCCGGTGATTGAAGGTCGGAGACTTTCACCACCGCTCCCTTCTCTAGCAACAGAGACACTTCTAAGTTTAGGGCTTGTCTCTTTGACTCCTCTCGGTACCTGGGAGAGAGGTCGATGGGGGAAGTCGCTAGAGGAGGTTTGCGTACAAATGGAATTTTGTACCCCTCTCTGAGCAACCGAACAGACTGTTGGTCTGCGCCCCTCTTCTCCCAGGCCTGCCAGAAGCTCTTCAATCTGGCTCCTACTGCTGTCTGAGGCTGTGGGCAGTCAGACTCTGCCACGTGAGGACTTGGCTCCTCTCTTCTTTCCTCTCTTTCCCTCGGCACGAGTACTTCCCCTGCTGGGAGCTCTGCCACGAAAGGGCGGGATAAATCTGGACGCCGGAGTGTCGATCCTGGGTCTAGCAGAAAAGGATGTAGAAGGAGTCCCCTTGCGAGCAGAGGACGCCACCAAGTCATGGGTGTCCTTCTGCACAAGCGAAGAAGCTATGTCCTTAACCAATTGTTGCAGAAACAAAAACTTTGATAAGGGAGCAAAGAGCAGTTCTGATCTCTGACAGGGAGTAACTCCTGCCGAAAGAAAAGAGCAAAGGGACTCTCGCTTCTTTAAGACTCCCGACGTAAAAGAGGAGGCGAGCTCATTGGAACCATCGCGGATGGCTTTATCCATACAGGACATTATCAGTAAGGAGACATCTCTATCAGCCGATGAGATTTTCCTACTTAAGGCTCCCAAAGACCAGTCAAGGAAGTTGAAAACTTCAAAGGCTCTGTATACGCCTTTCAGCAGATGGTCAAGGTCCGAGGAGGACCAACTAATCTTCGAGCGTCTCATGGCTAGGCGGCGGGGAGAGTCTACGAGGCTTGAGAAGTCACCCTGGGCAGAGGCAGGGACTCCCAAGCCGAGAACTTCTCCCGTGGCATACCAGACGCTCGATCTAGACGAGAGCTTTGACGGAGGGAAGGCAAAGGCCGTCTTCCCCAAACTCCTCCTGGTATCCAACCAGTCGCCTAACAGTCGTAAAGCTCTCTTGGAAGAGCGAGAGAGCACTAGCTTTGTAAAGGCTGGCATGTTAGCAGGTAAGCCTAGAGCAAACTCAGACGGTGGCGAACGAGGAGCAACAGTGACGAAGTGATCGGGAAAAAGCTCCTTGAAAATTAACATGACTTTCTTAAAGTCCATTGATGGAGGAACCGTTCTAGGTTCGTCTACATCCGAAGGATGATCATCATGATGAGGGTCAGCAACGTCCTCATCTGAAGGATCCTCATCCGACAACTGCTGAGTAACAAGCAAAGGGGTTGGCAATGCTTGACACGCAGAGTCCACACGCACTGGTGCATTAGTAGCAGTCCAGGACGCTACGTCATGTAACTGCTTAACAGTCTGACTGTCAACAACAACAGGAGCGGGAGGACGCTCGACGTCAACTCGAGACTGTTTTGACTGCCTAGACTGAGCAGTCAAAACAACTCTAGACTGCGGTGGTTGACGCTCAGCGTCAAAACAAGTCAACTCCGCTGGTTGGCGAACGTCCTGAACGTCAACAAGAGCATTAGGAAGTGGCTAAACGTCCATATGCGGCTGAAAGTCAACACGTGACTGCATCGAGTGAGGCTCTACAAAGCGTGACTGACGTGACTTAGCTACGCCAACGTCAACAGGACGAGCAAAGGCTCATTTTGGCGGCTGAAGGCCAGGATCTCGATGAGTTAAGCAGCGAGGATCATCGTGAACCTTTTCGGCAGAATAGTCTTCCATAAGGGAGGCGTGCTTGATCTGCATGTCTTGCAGCACAACCCATTTAGGATCAACGGGAATGGGTGCGGTAAAAGACGGGGTTAACGTCTGAGACTGCACAACCTTGCCTACACCAAGACTCTCTGAGCCTGTGTAACGTTGCTGCTTAGGCGGCGAGCAGTCTTCCGATGACTGCAAAGGGTCAGAGCTGTCCCAATGGCTACAACCAGGACGCTGGACCTGTCCTGAAGGGACCGACTTTCGCTTAAGGGGCCTAGAAACCTTGCTCCACGGTTTCTTATGCGAAAAGCCTTCGGATGACGAGGAGAAAATGGTCTCTCTCGTCTTATGGTAGGGGCGATCTTGATGAGACACGCCTGTTACCATAGAGGGAACGTCTGTTCGCTGATCAAGGCCTCTCGAACCCATAAGTCGTACGACATTACTTCTCCCCTGGGCTTGGGAGCTTGCAAGAGGTCTCGGACTAGGCGAACGACAGGCACGAACAGACGAACCCTCGGTCGCAACACTGACAACACTTTGCGCACTAATCACTTTCCCACGATTTTCGGCTGTGGCACTCTGACACTTAAGCTCTTTAACGTCAGCCATGAGTTGATTACGATCTGTTGCTAACGATTCAACTCTTTCACCCAAGGCATGAATGGCACGTAACATGTCTCGCATCGATGGTTCCTGAGTGCCAGTAGGGGGTTCAGGCACAACCACTACAGGGGAAGGATTAGGTTCAGGGGCATGTGGAGAGGAAAAATCTACTGATCTAGAGGAACTCCTCCTTACCCTATCTCTCTCTAGCTTACGAGAATATTTGTCGTATTCGAGCCAATCGAATTCCGAAAGGCCCACGCATTCCTCACACCGATCTCCTAATTGACAGGTTTTACCGTGACAATTAGAACACACAGTATGTGGGTCGAGAGAGGCCTTTGGCAGACGCCTATTGCAATCCCTAGCATTACACTTACGAAATCTAGGGGCTTGTGAAGCGTCAGCCATTTTGAATTAGTCAAAGAAAGTCCAAAAAACAATCCAAGTCATCAACAATTAAATCTGTCCAATAAAGAGTTCAAGTTGAGGAAAAACACCTGCACTGCGAAAGCTCAAACCAAAATGAAGTACTTCACCAAATATGTTGAGAAAACTCCAGGTTATACAGCGAGTATTGATACGTCTTGTCGTCAAGGTCGACAGAGAAGAATTGAGGCTTGTTTACATGCATGTGTGGTATCTGGCCGATAGTTGGCGCTGGTGGGCACACCCGCAACCTTCATAGCGATCGCTCGCGAGTTTTTGTGTGTTTTTCTGTCGAGCCGCTGGAGCAGCAGCTATTATATATTCACCGGCTGTTAAATATTTAAAATAAGGGCCTCATGATTAACACGGTCAAAGGCAGCACTAAAATCAAGGCCAATCATACGAACTTCCTGACCACAATCAAGGGATTTCTGTACAGCATTGGAGATTGTGAGAAGGGCATCACATGCTCCAAGGCCTTTACGAAAACCAAATTGCCAACTAGGGAATAGATGATTACCTTCAGCAAACCTATTAAGACGTTTTGCTAGAAGACGCTCAAAAACTTTTGATAATATGGGAGTTATGGAAATTGGGCGGTAATCAGTGGGCCTTGAGCTACCACAAACACATTTACATAGAGGAGTAACATTACCAATCCTCCAACAAGTGCTAAAAGCTCCTCTTCTTGCTAACTTGCGTAAAATAACAGATAACTTTGGAGCTAAGAAATCTGCTGTCTTTATAAAAAAAACAATGGAAAAATACCATTTGGGTCTACACCTCCATAAGCATCAAGGTCCATCAACAGAACTTTAATTTCACGAGATCGAAAAGCTAAACTAGTTAGTTTAGCCTCAGGAAAACAAGAATGAGGAAGTTCAAGTTTTTCATTACTCTGTTTACTGTCAAAAACATCTGCCAAAAGGGTTGTCTTTTCCTTTGGACAGTGAGTGACTGAGCCATCTGGTTTAAGTAAAGGAGGAACTGCTGCATCAACACCAAAAAGAGCAGATTTAAGGGTAGACCACCATTTATGTTCTTGGGTTGTACCAGAAAGGGTTTCTTTCATGGTTAAACTGTATTCCTTTCCAGTTGAGGCATAACCTCTCTGAGCAAAAGCTCGAAGCTGAGTATATTTATTCCAGGTCAAATCTGATCTGTTACCCTTCCAAAGATGATAGGCCTCCTGCTTCTCCAAATAAGCATGTCTACAATCATCATTGAACCACGGTTTGTCCTTCACTCGGTACCTTAGCACACGAGAAGGGATACGCCTATCAATTATGTTGACTATGTTCTCATTCAAAGGGACAACAGGATCTACACTACTATAAAATTGTGACCAATTCAAGCACAAAAGAACATGCAAAATCCCATTCCAGTCTGCTTGGGATTTCATATAAATTTTACAAGAGTATGATATATCAGGGACAGGCTGCTCAGTCTTCACTACTAATGAAATCAAGACATGATCAGATGTCCCGACTGGAGAACCTACCTTACTAGTTATAACACCAGGGGAGTCAGTGTATACGAGGTCCAAGCAATTACCAGACCTGTGAGTAGCTTCATTTATGATTTGCTCACAGCCTGATTCAGAGGCAAAGTCTAAAGCTCAGAAGTGCTTTTGATGGAGATTGTTTCTTCTTTGGAGGAGCTTGGTAGGGCCTTGATGTAAGGGCCCTATGGAGGATGGAGTCTTGGTTAGTCATCCTCCATTCTTACACCACCCGCTCAACGTCTTCCGGTTCAAGCAGAGAACTTCCCTCGAAAGTGGAGTTTTTCAGCCTGGACATCTTGGCTAGTGGGACTTGCCGGTGGAACTTTTCTATTATAGAGTCCTGACACTTAAGTACAGTGTTCGCCCACACATACTGTGGTACTGAACAATACAAAAGTCTTCATCGATCTCCTAGTGGACCCATGTGACCAGTCCTCAGTTCTGATCAGGTGGCCCACAGACCACAACCACAGGGGCAGCCATGAAGTAGCCTGCATGGCATACTTTGCATCCTTCTCTTGGTTGATATCCGAAGCCAGGAAAGAGACAACGTCCTGACAATATCTCAAAGGGGAATCCTCTGGTTAATGCCTCTATGGAGTAATCTAGAGGCAGGGCTGATAGAGGCTCATTGATAACCTCGTAATACCTCCTCTGCTGCACCAACGGCGGCAAGAGGAGTTTCGAGGAGGAGCCTGCTCAGAGGGAGCTGGAGGAACCGGTAGCCTGGGATATTTCCTTCTCACGGGCACTCTTCAACCGCTTGGACCAAGGCAAAGCTGCATTGGTCCTTGAGGGTCTCTGAGTACCATAGACATGGTCCAGGACCATGTCATTGCCATCTTGCAGGTCTGTCGTTGGATCTGATAAGCCGTTAGTGGCTCTCATGCAGGCCAAGACCTGAAAGATGGTATGTACCGACTCCTTCTGCTCCGCTTCCATCAATTTCGGGCTAGCGGCTCTAGGCAGGTAGTCGTCCTCAAAGTCAAACTGGTCTTCTACCTCTGAGCTCTAACCCATAGGAGCCTGGAGTGGGTCAAAGTCGTCAAGATAGATAGTTAAAAGGGCGTCTCTTACTGCGAAAACTCTTGCCAAAGACTTCGGTATGGTCTTTGAGTCCTCCAATAGAGACGGCCTAGAGGCTGACTCTTTCCTGAGAGGACGTTGGTCCTCTCTGGAAGGAGGAATGACATCTGGTTGGGATGGAGGGCAGAGCTCTGGAGGAACCACCTCTATAGGAGAAAGGTGGAAAGAGTTTGTCAAAGAGACCTCCCTATCCTCCCGAGGGGGAGATGGCCTTAACCTCTTTCTTTTCCCAGCTGGTTGTACCAGTGCCACACATATTTGCGGAGAATTCTCGGACCTATCTGAATTCTCTGCTCCCCATTTCCTTTTAAGAGGGGAGAAAGCAATCCCCTGCAAAGAGAGCATAGATAGCACTGACTTTTTGGAACTCCTTCTGGGGTCAGACGGAGAAGAGGAACCAGGGAGGTTAGCTGTTTCCCGGGGGTATCCTGGGTGTGCTGGGCCTTGACTGCATGCAGGGAGAACCTCTGTAACAGCTTGTCACACTGCCTGGACCAGTGCATCAAGCCATTCAGGCTCCCTCCCACTTGGAGCGCTGGTCAAAGGATCCTTTGAGAGGCCACAAGCCTTAGGTCTGGTAACCTAAAAGAAAAGGTTAGCTTTCTTACCTTTTATGTTCGGCACAGGTCTGACCACTGGGGCTTACGCCAGGCGTTGATCCTTTAAAGCAGCAGGTTTCAATGATTCCCTTTTGAGGGGGAAAGGAATCGGTCGTCAGCCATGAGGGGGTTCCCTCAATGTTGGAACCTGGCTAACATACCTAGATGTGGACTCCTCTTGGGGGTGTGGAGAGCGATAATGATGCTAATCGCAGCAGAAATCATCACCGTGACGCTCACACAGGCGAGCTGGGTGAGAGAGGCAGCAACTGTACATCCATACTCATTGCAGCTGAAATAAAAAGTACTAGTCTGGCTGACTGGTGGGTGGACAGGCTTCTTTGCACCATCAGTTGGATGCAATCTACCTAGTTGAAGATTAATTTCTAAGTTCCACTGAATTCATAGTCCTAATAAAATGACAAAAGTTTTGTATCCACATATGAACAAATTGTAAAAAGACAAGAAATACAGTTAAATTTCTTTATTGGCTTACCTATTCGTATATTTGAAATGACAAAGTGGCACAAGTAGAAAGGGATGACAAGTATAAGCATTATAAGCATTGAATATAAAACCACTTGCCAATAGAGATATCGAGACCTGTAAATGCAAAAATGAGTGTCATATAGCATTTGCATTTCTAATACAGTATTATCAAATAACTGAACAATGCAGTAGCAGTATCAATAAGATCATATACAAAACTACTTACACTCAACACAGTGAGAAGGGACCAATATGGGAGGGAAACTGGATTAAAACGGATTACCCCACTGATGACGTCTCCCCCCCCCACACACACACACTCTCTCTCTCTCTACCCCCCCCCTCCCACACACACACTCTCTCTCTCTCTCTCTCTCCCCCCCACACACACACTCTCTCTCTCTCTCTCTCTCTCTCTCTCTCTCTCTCTCTCTCTCTCTCTCTCTCTCTCTCTCTCTCTCTCTCTCTCTCTCTCTCTCTCTCTCAGTAGCATGCTTCAATAATAAGGGAGTTATTTGATCCAAAAATTGAGGTTACAAATGGCGGACAATGCAGGGTTAATCAGCTGATGTGTCCAGACCTCAGCGACAAAAGGAAAATAAAAGAATTGCAGCAACCATACAAAGAGTTGAAAAAAAAGAAGATAATAGGAAATGCTCTATTTAATGAAGAAGGAATAGATAAACGAAAAGAGTACATATATCAGATGTGGAAAAAAGGGAGAATAAAATAAATGAACTAGAAAAAAGAAAACAAAGGAGGTGCCAATGGATAGGAGAATCTCTCTGGCCAGCAACTGAACTGAACTAAACTGAACGTAAACAATAAAAAATATTATAATTCGCTATGTCCTTATTTACAAATAAAATACCAAAATGTGAATATTACATGCAGTATTTTTGGATACAGTTAAGTAAAACAGAAGTTTAATCAAAATCCACTTTATTTCAAATGTAGCTGTTATTTTTTACTACAGTAAAAGGATATACAGTACAGTGTACAGCGAAAGCTAGGATGAGCTGGATGGAGAGAGAGGTAAGTGGCGCGAAGCACACCCAGTAAAGGACACGGGCTATTTGAAATCATAGCGCTGCAAGATTGTTGCGAATATGTGATTCTTTATCAAATAGGTATTGGGATTCTGTGTCGTGTGTAAGTGAAATCGCGAAGGGAGAATGCGCGTAAAAAGAGGCCTGACTGTAATTTGTATTTTTCCTAACCATACAAACCTATGATATTTAATAGGGGTCTGACATCAGCAAAGCCGAAACAGCCTTTAGACTAAAGGGACGGGACTCACAACCTCTGCTTGGAATTTTGGATATTCAGATTATTGCCTTTTCAGCTACGAAAACGTCTATATTTTATTTCAAATGTTTTTTTTAATGAAAACAATTTGCATCTGGTTCCTTATGCAACCCTTTTATGACAAGTTTACATAAATATTTCGATTTTTTTTCAAGAATCTGAGGTAAAATTATTTATAGTAGTCTCCCATAAACTTGAAATGCATAATTTTTTTCATCAGTGCTGAAAGAGAATGTAATTTCCTTTTTCTTTCAATCGTGTCAAAAAACGTATGTTACATTTCTCTAAATCAATTTGAGGTAAAAATATTTATAGCAGTCTCCCATAAACTTGAAATGCATGATTTTCTTTCATCAGGGCTGAAAAAGAATGTAATTTCATTTTTCTCTCATGAAAAATGTTATTTTTATTAGTAAAATAAATTTTTGAATATACTTACCCGATAATCATGTAGCTGTCAACTCCGTTGCCCGACAGAATTCTATGGAGGGATACGCCAGCTATCACAATACTAGAAGGGGGTGTACTTACCAGCGCCACCTGTGGCCAGGTACTCAAGTACTTCTTGTTGACACCTCCTCAATTATTCCTCGGTCCACTGGTTCTCTATGGGGAGGAAGGGAGGGTCGATTAAATCATGATTATCGGGTAAGTATATTCAAAAATTTATTTTACTAATAAAAATAACATTTTTCAATATTAAACTTACCCGATAATCATGTAGCTGATTCACACCCAGGGGGGTGGGTGAAAACCAGTGTACAAGATTAAAGGATAGCTAAGTATCCCATATTTCATATAACAGTTATCTCAAATAACAATGAAATAATAAGTACCTGGTAAGGAAGTCGAATTGAACCGTTACTCTGCCTCTTTTTTAAAGTTCGTCTTCCTTACTGAGCGCAGCGTTCCTCTTGGAGGCTGAATCAACCCAAAGGTGCCAAAGTATATGGGGTTGCAACCCCTACCAAAGGACCTCTACAAAACCTCTAACCCAGGCGCTTCTCAAGAATGAATAGACCACCCGCCAAATCAAAAGGATGCGGAAGGCTTCTTAGCCTACCGTAACAACCATAAAAACAACAATAAAAGCATTCAAGAGAAAGGTTAAAAAAGGTTATGGGATTAAGGGAATGTAGTGGCTGAGCCCTCACCTACTACTGCACTCGCTGCTACGAATGGTCCCAGGGTGTAGCAGTTCTCGTAAAGAGACTGGACATCTTTAAGATAAAATGATGCAAACACTGACTTGCTCCTCCAATAGGTTGCATCCATTATGCTCTGCAGAGAACGGTTTTTATTAAAGGCCATCGAAGTAGCTACGGCTCTTACTTCGTGGGTCCTTACCTTCAGCAATGCAAGGTCTTCCTCCTTTAAGTGAGAGTGGGCTTCTCTAATCAGAAGCCTTATATAATATGAAACCCCATTCTTGGACATGGGCCTCGAAGGTTTCTTGATGGCACACCATAAGGCTTCTGACTGTCCTCGAAGAGGTTTAGACCTCTTAAGATAAAATTTGAGAGCTCTGACAGGGCAAAGAACTCTCTCTAGTTCGTTACCTACCATGTTGGAGAGGCTAGGTATTTCAAACGATCTAGGCCAAGGACGTGAAGGAAGTTCGTTCTTTGCTAGGAATCCGAGCTGAAAAGAACATGTTGCAGATTCGGTCGTGAAACCAATGTTCTTGCTGAAGGCATGAACCTCACTGACTCTCTTAGCTGTTGCAAGGCAGACGAGAAAAAGAGTCTTGAGGGTAAGGTCCTTGAAGGAAGCTGACTGGAGAGGTTCGAACCTAGGTGACATCAGGAACCTTAAGACTACGTCTAGATTCCAGCCTGGAGTGGATAGACGACGCTCTTTAGACGTCTCAAAAGACTTAAGAATGTCTTGAAGGTCCTTGTTGGAAGAAAGGTCCAAACCTCTGTGGCGGAGAACTGAAGCCAACATACTCCTATACCCTTTAATCGTAGGGGCTGAAAGGGATCTCTCATTCCTAAGATGTAGAAGGAAGTCAGCTATTTGGGTCACAGAGGTATTGGTAGAGGATATTGAATTGGCTCTACACCAGCTTCGGAAGACCTCCCACTTAGACTGGTAGACTCTACGAGTGGAAACCCTTCTCGCTCTGGCAATCGCACTGGCAGCCTCCTTCGAAAAGCCTCTAGCTCTAGCGAATCTTTCGACAGTCTGAAGGCAGTCAGCCGAAGAGCGTGGAGGTTTGGGTGCAACCTGTCTACGTGAGGTTGACGTAGAAGGTCCACTCTTAGAGGTAGAGTCCTGGGGATGTCGACTAGCCATTGAAGTACCTCTGTGAACCATTCTCTTGCAGGCCAAAGGGGAGCAACCAGCGTCAGCCGTGTCCCTTCGTGCGAGATGAATTTCTGCAGAACTTTGTTTATTATCTTGAACGGTGGGAATGCGTACAGGTCGAGATGGGACCAGTTCAGAAGAAAAGCATCCACATGAACTGCTGCAGGGTCTGGAACAGGGGAACAGTACAGCGGAAGTCTCTTGGTTATGGATGTGGCAAACAGATCTATGGTAGGTTGACCCCACAAGGTCCAAAGTCTGTTGCACACACTCTTGTGGAGGGTCCATTCCGTGGGAATGACCTGATTCCTTCTGCTTAGGCGATCTGCTGAGACGTTCATATCGCCCTGAATGAACCTCGTGACCAGAGTGAGGTTTAGACCTCTTGACCAAATGAGGAGGTCCCTTGCGATCTCGTATAGGCTCCTCGAATGGGTCCCTCCTTGCTTGGAGATGTAAGCCAAGGCTGTGGTGTTGTCTGAGTTCACCTCCACCACTTTGCCTAGCAGGAGGGACTTGAAGTTCAACAGGGCTAAATGAACTGCTAGTAGCTCCTTGCAGTTTATGTGGAGTAATCCCTGTTCTTCGTTCCACGTTCCCGAGCATTCCCGTCCGTTCAAGGTCGCACCCCAGCCCGAGTCCGATGCATCTGAGAAGAGATGAAGATTGGGGGTCTGAATAGCCAACGATAGACCCTCCCTGAGAAGGAGGTTGTGCTTCCACCACAGGAGAGTGGTCTTCATCTCTTGGGTGATTGGGATAGAGACTGCTTCTAGAGTCGAACCCTTGTCCCAATGAGCTGCAAGATGGAATTGAAGAGGGCGGAGGTGGAGTCTCCCTAGCTCGACGAACAGGGCCAGTGATGAAAGGGTCCCTGTGAGACTCATCCACTGTCTCACCGAGCAACTGCTCCTCTTCAGCATGCTCATGATGCACTCTAGGGCTTGGCTTATCCTGGGGGCCGATGGAAAAGCCCAAAAATCCTGACTCCGAATCTCCATTCCCAGGTACACAATGGATTGGGAGGGAATGAGTTGAGACTTTTCTATGTTGACTAATAGACCCAGTTCTCTGATTAAGTCTAAAGTCCAATTGAGATTCTCCAGACAGCGACGACTCGTGGAGGCTCTCAACAGCCAGTCGTCTAAGTAGAGGGAGGCTCTGATGTTCGATAAGTGTAGGAATTTTGCTATATTCCTCATCAGATGAGTAAAGACCATAGGAGCTGTGCTTAGGCCAAAACACAGGGCTCGGAATTGGTAGACAACCTTTCCGAAAACGAATCTCAGGAAAGGTTGGGAGTCTGGATGAATAGGAACGTGAAAGTAGGCATCTTTCAAGTCCAACGAGACCATCCAGTCCTCCTGCCTGACCGCTGCTAAGACCGACTTCGTCGTCTCCATCGTGAACGTCTGCTTGGTGACATACGCGTTGAGCGCGCTGACGTCCAGCACCGGTCTCCAACCCCCTGTCTTCTTGGCCACAAGAAAGAGACGGTTGTAGAAGCCCGGGGATTGATGGTCCCGGACTATAACCACTGCCTTCTTCTGCACAAGTAGCGACACCTCCTGGTGCAATGCTAGCCTCTTGTCCTCTTCTTTGTAGTTGGGAGAGAGGTTGATGGGCGATGTGGTCAGAGGTGGTTTGAGGCAGAATGGAATCCTGTAACCGTTCCTCAGCCAACTGACAGACTGGGCGTCTGCACCTCTCTTCTCCCAGGCTCGCCAGAAGATCTTGAGTCTGGCTCCTACTGCTGTCTGGAGATGCGGAGAGTCAGTTTTTTCCTTTAGATGTCCTGGAGCCTTTCCTGGACTTGCTCCTGTAAGAGTCTGGACGGGAGCTTCCTCGGCTGGGTGCTCTACCACGAAAGGGCGGTATGAACCTCGTAGCAGGGGTATCAACCACTGGGGAGCGATAAGTCTTGGGGACTGAGGTAGCAACCTTAGACTTACGAGCCGATGAGGCTACAAGATCGTGAGTGTCCTTTTGTATCAGGGCAGCAGACAAGTCCTTAACCAGCTCTTCGGGGAAGAGGAACTTCGAGAGCGGAGCAAAAAGAAGTTGTGACCTTTGGCAAGGTGTAATGCTGGAGGAAAGGAAGGTACACAGCTGTTCCCTTTTCTTCAAAACCCCTGATACAAACAACGACGCAAGCTCACCAGATCCATCCCTTATGGCCTTATCCATGCAGGACATTAATAGCATGGCAGAATCCTTGTCCGCAGGAGAGGTCTTCTTGCTGAGGGCCCCCAGGCACCAGTCAAGAAAGTTGAACATCTCAAATGCTCTAAACAGTCCTTTCAGTAAGTGATCCAGGTCTGAGAAGGTCCAGCAAACCTTAGAACGCCTCATTGCAGTTCTCCGAGGCGAGTCTACCAGACTTGAGAAGTCAGCCTGGGCAGAGGCAGGTACTCCCAAGCCTGGTGCTTCTCCTGTGGCATACCAAACGCTCGCTTTCGAGGTGAGCTTAGTCGGCGGGAGCATGAAAGACGTTTTGCCAAGGTGTTGTTTAGTCTGCAGCCACTCCCCTAAGATCCTTAATGCTCTCTTAGAGGACCTTGCTAGGACTAGCTTAGTATAGGAGGACTTAGCTTGTTGTACGCCCAGCGAAAACTCAGATGGTGGAGAGCGGGGAATAGCAGAGACAAAGTGGTCTGGGTAAACCTCCCTAAGCAGAGCCAAGACCTTACGAAAGTCAATAGACTGTGGAGAAGGCTTGGATTCATCCACGTCTGACGAGGGATCCAGGTGTGCCTCCTCATCATCAGACGCCTCATCATCAGAGTGTAGCGGAGATATTGGACCAGAATGCTGAACAGCAGAGTCAGAACGAGTAGGAACAATATTAGTGGTTTCCTCTTCAAGTAACTGTTGAGGGAGAACCTGAGGCTCAGACTGCAAAGGCTGAATAACAGACAAAGCAGAAGGAAGGCGCATGGGTGGAGGAGGCTGACTCCTAGCATGAGAGGTTGAACCCAAGGGTTGCGCTTGCTGAGCGGTTGGTGGAAGCAGAGAAGCAAGTTCCTGTTCCTGTGGCGTGAGCGGAGCGTGATGAGGTTGAGGCTGCGCAGAACAAGGTAAATGTCTCGCAAGCTGAGGCTCCTGAGGCGCAAGGCCAAGGTGTAGTGGAGCTTGCCTTGTGGATGGTTGAGCTCGCTGCAGCGAGAGCTGAGGAGACTGACTCATGCACGGGAGAGGTTGTTGTACCTCAGCCGAGAGTAGTACCACTGGTGGAGCAGCAAGGGGAGGCGGAGGAAGAGAGGTATAATCCTCCTGATCCCATAGCAAAGGTTGCCTTAAAGAAGGCGGAGGCTGAACACCACTGGGAACAGCAAACTCAGACTGTGGCTCAACATCGTACGCCTGGCAGATGGTACTGCGATCAGGCGGAGCGAGCGCAGGCGGAGCGAGCGTAGGCGGAGCGAACGCAGGCGGAGGGAGTGTAGGCGGAGGCGGAGGCGCAACACTCTCAGCCCGACACTCACGCATCAAGTCCGAAAGCTGTGCTTGCATGGACTGTAGTAGAGTCCACTTAGGGTCGGCAGAAACTACAGTACTGTAGGCTGAGGTAAAGCCTTAACAGTCGAGCTCTGTTGTGGCAGAACCTTACTCCTCTTGGGCGGAGTGCAGTCGACAGATGACTGCGGCGAGTCAGAGCTGAGCCAATGACTGCAACCTGGCTGAGCACTCACGGACTGGACTCTGCGTTTAAGTGGTCTCGAGACCTGAGACCAACGTTTCTGCCCTGACAGATGATCAGCGGACGAGAAAAAGACGGGCTCAATCGTCTGCAGGTGGGAGTGACGGTCTTTGGAAGACACGCCCGCAACCACCGAGGATACTTCTGTGCGCCTGACAAGGCCTGCCGAACCCTTATGCCCTTCGACATTGCTTCTCCCCTGGGCTTGGGAGCTTGCAAGAGGTCCCGGACTGGGAGGACGACTGGCTCGCACAGAAGTATCCTCACGCACCACACTGGCACTGACACTAGCACTTGGCACTGCACTGACACTAGCACTCGTCACAGCACTGGCACTAATTCCACCCACTGCACTCTTGACCTTAAGTTCCTTAACTTCGGCCATCAGAGACTTATGGTCACTTACCACTGACTCTACTTTATCGCCTAAGGCCTGAATAGCACGCAAAACAACAGACATATCAGGCGGAGGGCAAACAGTAGGTTCGGGGGTAGCCACTACAGGGGTAGGAAAAGGTGGGGGATCATGAGGTGAGGAAAACAGTGAAGAGTGAGAAGAACTCCTCCTAACTCTACCTCTCTCTAACTTAGTTGAATATTTTAAAAGACGGACAAATTCCAGTTCCGAAAGTCCGGCGCATTCCTCACATCGATTTTCTAACTGACAGGGTCTGTCCCTACAGTCAGAACAAGCGGTGTGAGGATCTACCGAGGCCTTCGGAATACGCCTATTGCAAGACCTACATCGTCTATGGGAGGGGGCTTGCGAAATGTCAGACATCTTGAATCCAAAGAGTTAGCCAAAGGGGTTTCCAAAATCAAGCAAAAGATCGTTAACCGTATATCAGGACTATATAAAAGCTATCTAGCTAATATAAGAAGGTTTCCAGTAAAGCGACAGCCGAAATCTGAGAGAATACTTCACCAATTAGCCGTGAACAAACTCGAAGATCATAAGCATATCCCAGAACGTCTTGCCGGAAGCACGACAGAGGAATAATTGAGGAGGTGTCAACAAGAAGTACTTGAGTACCTGGCCACAGGTGGCGCTGGTAAGTACACCCCCTTCTAGTATTGTGATAGCTGGCGTATCCCTCCATAGAATTCTGTCGGGCAACGGAGTTGACAGCTACATGATTATCGGGTAAGTTTAATATTGAAAAATGTATGTTACATTTCTCTAAGTCATATTCATTTTATTTATTTGTCTGTTTGTATATATATTTACAATTATCATGTTATGGTTATACTGAATGATGCAAAAGGGTCAGAAACCATAACTAAATATGCCTAAATCATAAAATTTGCTCCGGAAATATGCAGACGAGATTATATTATGCTAGCACGGTCTTACTCATGTGTGGGCATTAGATACATACTGTATAGCATATGTATTTCTAATTTAGCAAATAACTCTGAGATATGATGATTATGACCTTATGATCCCCATTGTTAAGGGAAATTACCACTAAAAGGTCACACTAAAGTATATTCTACTGATCACTACAAAATAAAAAAAGAATTGAAGCCCATATTTCTTAGTCTGCTTGTTTTTATAATAACAATTTTTATGGTATAGTTATTCTGACACATGTATAAAGTGTCAGAGACAACAACTATATACAAGAGTATATTATGCTAGCAATGTCTTACTCATGTGTAGGCATTTGGTATATTTCTGGATTCGAGGGGTGGTGCTCACCACTGTTTAGTAAATAACCGTGTAAAATGATGATTATATCCTTATGATCCCCAGTGGTGAGGTATGATTACAGTATCCCTAAAAGCCCATACTAACCCCTAATAAGGTTAATCAGACGATTTCTAGAAAAAAAAAAACTGACAACCGATTTCCCAAAACCTGAAGCTCTCAATTGCTTATTGGGTCCCCCTTTCCAAGAACCTATAAAGGGGGGGGGGGGGTGCTCATATATTGTTCTTTCAGCATTGGACTGTCTGGGACCATGAAGTTCAAAGGTATGGTAGCGAATTACGGTCGGCGTTCCAATAGACTGCCAGCAGTAGGCGACTAAACAGTACAGTGCCAAATGTTGAAGGCTTAGAGGGGCCTTGATCCTAAAAGTTACCACCTGATGGATAAGAGAGTTATAAATCATCTTTCTCCATTTCTTGACTGTTTCTTCGACATCTTGCTGTGGGAACAGTGATGTTGCATCCAGCATCAATGAGTTCCTAAAGGCTAAGGCAGCTTTCTGTACCACTTAGTTGGAGAAGCAACTGCCACGATATCCCTATGTGTGAGGACACATTTTGCCCACTGGTTGCTTGATTGACTTACTAAATAGGTAACCGTCTTAGCTCTGGAGAGGATGAGTGCAGTGAACTGAGATATCAACCCTGACCAATAGTCTATTTATGACTTAGCCTGCAAGTTTACTATTGATGCCAACTCCATCACTTTGGATTTGGAGGGCGAAAAGGATATTCCCTCAAATTTGACCATCACCGACGCCCCCTTTGCCAGTTCCACTATTGTGTTATCAATTGGCAAAGGTGTGGGTGGAGCATCTTCCAGTGTTTAGAATCTCCATTACCTAGGTATAGCTGGAGGAAGAACCTTGCTAGATTGGCTAAAGCGTAGAGAATTCCTTAGATATGTGATCTGAAGATCTACCTTGCCAAAGGCTGTCCTTGCCAACCTAGACTAAGGTACAGTAGTTCAAGCTTCGTCTGAGAAAGTTGTGGAGCTTCATTACATAAGTCTATACAGTAGATGTTAAACCTCGCTCTATGGCCTCAGATGACACTTTACCAAGCTCATCCAGCTAATGAATCAGAGCTAGGACCTTTAGAAAGGTCAATTCCATCTAAGGGTTATCTGTCACAGCAAGCAGCGAGCCTTGACCAGGATTGGAAACAGCTGAAGAGTCCCAAAAATTCTTTCTCACAGCAGAGGGCTCCATTCGGGAAGATATAATCTCTACTGGTTTCCCACAGGTCGGCAGTCCTCAGACCTAGTGGCAGAAACATGACTCGTTTCCCTGACTGAGTCACTTTACAGTATATCTTGACGATTGGTCTTCCTCCTCAGAGGGCGACTTTCGAGGTATCGAACAATTCATGGTTTTCCCCCCTTTCAGCAGCTTGACCTAAAATCCTAACGTTCTGACTGGGAGTTGGATAGAGTCCAGTAGGAGACTGTGGAGGCAACCGGAGGAGTGGAACATTCTCTCATATAACTTTTAGGGTCTCACTGCTTCCAAACCTGAGGCTTCGGCAGAAGAGTTATCTCCTCCGTTTGGAAGAACAAGAAGTATTTCCCAATGCCACTGTCGTTTTGGACCTAGGAGTCTGAAGAGCGGATTGTTTCTCCAAAGGAGTCTGGCTACCATGGGATCGAGATTCCTTTGTCGAATAGACCAGTCTCTTTTGGTCATTACTGACAGTGATTGTGAGCCAGACAGCCTAGCTTCCTCCCTTTGGTCTTTGCTTCACAGGAAGTGTGACCAAGGAGATATTCTGTTAAAGTGTGCTCATGGCTGCGAGTCCCAAGAGCACTTGTCGCCTGATCAAGGAGACCAGGATTACATCAATCGTTATTATGTTTGGGAGGAGCGTTGTTTCCAAATCAGGGCGTGGTTGGGAAGATCATGATTGTTGATTCTCACAAGGATTGGAAGCAAGAGCTTTCCTGTCTTGTAAAGACCATGACCCAAATTGTCGTGCCTTCTCCTCTCTTAGCGAACGAATGGAAGTATGAAACTTCTTGGCTTTAGAAAGAGAAAAGGGAGACGCTCCGTGTTTCCTTGCTCATGAAGAGCAAGACAGAGACAATCATGCCAGTTGTACTTATGGAGAACATAACCGATAGGCTCGGTTGTGTGGCAATCATGCATTTGGATTCACACATGGAGTTCGCTACCATGCTGATCGTACTTGCAGAGTGCATGAGTGTGGTGATCGTGTATGTAGGGATTGTGACAGTGAGCATGGAGATTGCTACTAAGAAGAGAATGAGCAATGGGGCACTTATACTTCTCCGTTTCCTTTCAATAACCCGGCAATTCCTGGGGATTGGCAGAGTCGGAAGCTTCATCAGACCCTTTCTTCTTCTTAAAAGCTTTTTCGGTTAGCCACCAAAGCATTTCGGAAGTATCCCAAGGCAGGAAAAGGACTGCAGTCCTGACTAGTAACGCTTCTTGGTCTTTCCCAATCCCAATCCTTCGGAACCTTTGTGTGTCGGAACCTGATACTGAGGTCCATTCCCGAAGGTTGGGGCATAGTAAACAGTAGTGTTACTTCCCCCACAAAACCCTGCATAGGAATAGTTTGGTGTCTTGTGAGACTCAAACCAACCAGTCCTCCTTTAATTTTGTGACCCCATCTTATTTGGACAGGAAGACAATGATTGTGCATGTGAAGATCGTTGCAGCACCTCTGAAGCAGGAGCTGATGACTCAGCAAGGGAAGATGCAGGCAAAGCTGCCTGTAGACGTATCACATCCTTCTTCTTCTTCTTCCCAATAGTCAAAGGTTTTGCCACTGGAGGCAGAACCTTGGTAGGGAAAGCACCAACAGGAATGGAACTGTCAGGCACCTCCTATTCAGGGGGGAACCAGCGGGGGAGCAGCAGCAGAGGGCTTCTGGGCTCTAACGGATGTAAGATCCTCCAGAGGTTTCTCCAGCAATCCCAAGCAAAGGCCACAGCCTAGAAAGATCCAATTTCTCGCCAGGGTTGTCAACAGTAATTACAGCGGGGGAAGAAGGTTGAGAAAGAGAAAAGGGTGTATTGCCCCAAATATAGGGGAGGACCATACAACTGCCTTCTCAGAACCACTCCCGGAGGGTTGACAGCAGTCACCCTTCCCTCAATGGGTTTCCCTGGCGGACAGAGCCTCAGAAGAAACCGCAGGGGAACAGTCCTGAAGAAAGGAACAAAGACCTGAAGAAAGGAACAAAGACCTGAAGAACTCTGATGGTGAAGAATCCCTCTTAAACTAGTACTATTTCTTTTTCTTTCCAAACTCCAGCCACTGCACATGCCATTCCCTAAACTCTTAACAGGGGAATGACTGCAAACAGTCATGCCCCTACAAAAACTGCAAAGTACATGAGGGTTCACCTCAGTTTTACTCATACAGTGGCCTTACCTGCTACCTTCTTTGCTAAGGCAGAACCATACGTCTGGCTTAGGGGTGGCCATCCCAAACAGCTTACAAACACTGGAAAAAAGAAAAAAGAAAAAAAAAAAGATGACCTAATAGCCAAGTCAAGGAACCCAGCTGCGTACATCTGTACTATGCAGCAGCCAAAGTCAAAGTGGGGGTTCCCCTACCCGTCGGGTGTGTGGGGCTTACCCAACACCCGGGAGTAAACAATGTTTACCGTTTAAGCTTTACCGATATCATACTCCTATTGAAGGTTAATGGTTTATATTACAAGTAAGAAAAAACAAAAATTGAGAGAGAGAGAGAGAGAGAGAGAGAGAGAGAGAGAGAGAGAGAGAGAGAGAGAGAGAGAGAGAGAGAGAGAGAGATAAGTTGGTGATCTCTGGAAATAATCCGTTGACCTATCGGCCCTTTCTTGCTGAGTTGAGCACAGTGTAGTGGCTCCCAGTTTCAAATATTGATCTTAATACAGTGCTACAGTACACTTACTATTATTCTTTAAGGTTTAATTCATTATTACATCTTATGATAAATTTATAAAAAATAATTATAACTTTTTTCATTACAATAATCCAGTGATTCATAGTAAAGAACAGGATACACTAATACAGTACCTCGGATATTGAACACCCCAGAACTCGAACAACTTGAGGATCGAAATAAGTTTTCTAACTTTTTTTTTACCACAAAGATCGAATAAAAATTCAGAGGTTGAAGAACTTGAACGAGACAAATGGAATTAAGCCAGTTTACACGCAGCTTACACCCAGTAAAGACCCGCAAAACATAGTTCCACTCTTTTGTTAATTTCATTAAATTTAGTGTTTATTTGTGTTTATCCATACACAATGGCCAAAAAATGTTATTTTCATTAGTAAAATAAATTTTTGAATATACTTACCCGATAATCATGTAGCTGTCAACTCCGTTGCCCGACAGAATTCTACGGGAGGGATACGCCAGCTATCACTATACTAGAAGGGGGTGTACTCACAAGCGCCACCTGTGGCCAGGTACTACAGTACTTGTTGTTGTCGCCACCTCACTTTTTCCTCGGTCCACTGGTTCTCTATGGGGAGGAAGGGTGGGTCAATTAAATCATGATTATCGGGTAAGTATATTCAAAAATTTATTTTACTAATGAAAATAACATTTTTCAATATTAAACTTACCCGATAATCATGTAGCTGATTCACACCCAGGGGGGTGGGTGAAAAACCAGTGTACAAGACTAAAGGATAGCTAAGTATCCCGTATTTCATATAATCAGTTATCCACAATAACAATGAAATAATAAGTACCTGGTAAGGAAGTCGACTTGAACCGTTACTCTGCCTTTAATAAGATCGTCTTCCTTACTGAGCGCAGCGTTCCTCTTGGAAGGCTGAATCAACTCAAAGGTGCTAAAGTATCAAGGGCTGCAACCCATACTAAAGGACCTCATCACAACCTTTAACCTCGGCGCTTCTCAAGAAAGAATTGACCACCCGCCAAATCAACAAGGATGTGGAAGGCTTCTTAGCCGACCGTACAACCCATAAAAAGTATTCAAGAGAAAGGTTAAAAGGTTATGGGATTATGGGAATGTAGTGGCTGAGCCCTCGCCTACTACTGCATTCGTTGCTACGAATGGTCCCAGGGTGTAGCAGTACTCGTAAAGAGACTGGACATCTTTGAGATAGAATGATGCGAACACTGACTTGCTTCTCCAATAGGTTGCATCCATAACACTCTGCAGAGAATGGCTCTGTTTGAAGGCCACAGAAGTAGCCACAGCTCCCACTTCATGTGTCCTTACCTTCAGCAAAGCAAGGTCTTCTTCCTTCAGATGAGAATGTGTTTCTCTAATCAGAAGCCTGAATAGTAAGAAACTGAGTTCTTAGAACTTGGAAAAGAAGGTTTCTTGATAGCACACTATAAGGCTTCTGATAGTCCTCGAAAAGGTTAAGACCTTTTTAGAAAGTACCTAAGAGCTCTAACTGGGCAAAGTACTCTCTCC
Organism: Palaemon carinicauda; assembly: GCF_036898095.1. Lineage (NCBI taxonomy): Eukaryota > Metazoa > Arthropoda > Malacostraca > Decapoda > Palaemonidae > Palaemon > Palaemon carinicauda. The sequence goes on from NC_090752.1 coordinate 41,986,699, forward strand.
AGTTCATTCCCCACCAAGTTGGACAGGCTTGGGATCTCAAACGACTTAGGCCAAGGACGTGAAGGAAGCTCGTTTAGCAAAAACCGAGCTGCAAGGAACATGTAGCCGTTTCAGATGTGAAAACAATGATCCTGCTGAAGGCGTGGATCTCACTTACTCTTTTAGCTGTTGTCAAGCACACGAGGAAAAGAGTTTTTAAACGTGAGGTCCTAAAAAGAGGCTGATTGGAGAGGTTCAAATCTTGATGACATAAGGAACCTTAGGACCACGTCTAGATTCCAGCCTGGAGTGGACAACCGACGTTCCTTTGAGGTCTCAAAAGACCTAGGGAGGTCCTGTAGATCTTTGTTGGTGGAAAGATCCAAGCCTCTGTGGCGGAAAACCGCTGCCAACATACTTCTGTAACCCTTGATCGTAGGAGCTGAAAGGGATCTTACTTTCCTTAGATATAACAGGAAGTCAGCAATCTGGGTTACAGTGGTACTGGTTGAGGAAACTGCATTGGTCTTGTACCAGCTACGGAAGACTTCCCCTTGAGACTGATAGATTCCGAGAGTGGATGTTCTCCTTGCTTTGGCAATCGCTCTGGCTGCCTCCTTCGAAAAAGTCCCTAGCTCTTGAGAGTCTTTCGAAAGTCTGAAGGCAGTCAGACGAAGAGCGTGGAGGATTGGGTGTACCTTCTTTACGTGAGGTAGACGTAGAAGGTTCACTCCTAGAGGAAGAGTCCTGGGAATGTTGACCAGCCATTGCAGTACCTCTAAGAACCATTCTCTCGCGGGCCAGAGCGGAGCCAACCAACGTCAGCCGTGTCCCTTGCGAGAGGAGAACTTCTGAAGTACCCTGTTGACAATCTTGAACGGCGGGAATGCATACAGGTCGAGATGGAACCAATCCAGCAGAAAAGCATCCACGTGAACTGCTGCTGGGTCTGGAATCGGAGAACAATACAACAGGAGTCTCTAGGTTATCGAGGTAGCGAACAGATCTATGGTTGGCTGACCCCAAAGGGCCCAAAGTCTGCTGCAAACATTCTTGTGAAGGGTCCACTCTGTGGGGATGATCTGACCCTTGCGGCTGAGGTGATCTGCCATGACATTCATACCGCCCTGAATGAACCTCGTTACCAGCGTGAGCTTTCGATCTTTAGACCAGATGAGGAGGTCCCTTGCGATCTAGAACAACTTCCACGAAAGAGTCCCTCCCTGCTTGAAGATGTAAGCCAGGGCTGTGGTGTTGTCAGAGTCCACCTCCACCACTTTGTTAAGCTGGAGGGACTTGAAGTTTATCAAGGCCAGAATAACCGCCAAACACTCCTTGCAATTGATGTGAAGTGTCCTTTGCTCCTGATTCCATGTTCCCAAGCATTCTTATCCGTCCAAAGACGCACCCCAGCCCGTGTCTGATGCGTCCGAGAGGAGACGGCGGTCGGGTTTCTGAACAGCCAAAGGTAGACTTCCTTGAGAAGAAAGCTGTTCTTACACCACGCGAGAAGACCTTCTCTCTTCGGAAACAGGAACTGAGACCGTCTCTAGCGTCATGTCCTTTATCCAGTGAGCAGCTAGATGATACTGAAGGGGGGGGAGGTGGAGTCTCCCTAACACGATGAACAGGGCCAGCGATGAAAGTGTCCCTGTTAGACTCATCCACTACCTGACTGAGCATCGGTTCCTTCTCAGCATGCTCTGGATGCATTCTAGGGCTTGGAAGATCCTTGGGGCCGACGGAAAAGCCCGAAAAGCTCGACTCTGAAGATCCATACCCAGGGAGACAATGGTCTGGGATGGGACGAGCTAAGACTCCTCAAAATTGACCAGGAGGCCCAGTTCCTTGGTCAGATCCATAGTCCATTTGAGAATCTCCAGACAGCGACGACTTGTGGGAGCTCTTAAAAGCCAGTCGTCTGACGGAGCCGGACACAAGATCATGGTACTGCTGCACAGTCTGTGAACTGTCAACCATGGGGAAGCGAGGAAGTACAGTGACAACCCGAAGCTGTCTAGACTGTCTGGGTCGTACAGACAACTCCTTATCGGGTTGCTAAGGTTGCCGTACTGCGTCACAACAAGTCACTCCTGCTGGTTGTTGAACGTCTTCCCAGTGACACACTGACTCCGTAAACAAAAAATCCTCTAACAAGGACTAAGTTTGGACTGCATGTCTTGCAACACAGCTCAAGGACTATGGGAGCGGGTGTGGTAACAGACGGGATTAGCGACTGAAGTGGAACCATTACCTTCCCTGGAAGCATGTTATGCTTAAATAAAAGTCCATAGGAGGCTACGCAGCTAAAGGCTCCTCTCCAAATGACAGAGTCCTCAAGGGAATATCAGAAGGAGGGAGAAAAGCACTTTCTCATCTACAGGGACCATATCCGAGAAAAGCTAAGTTCTCTCAGTGAGGGTTACACTGTGCAAACGCAGCAGACTAGAAGGCAACGTTAAGAAACTGCTTGACAGTCTAGTGAGTTGGCAACAACCAAAGATGTGTGACTGAGAAGCATGCGGTAAGGTATGCAGAGCCTGTTGTATGCAGAGCATGCTGTAAGCAGAGCATGCTGTATGCAGAGCATGCTGTATGCAGAGCATGCTGTATGTAGAACATGCTGTAAGGTAAGCAGAGCGTGTTGCATGGCGTGTAACATTTCTCAGAAATTCCATGACCAGTGCTAGAGTGAGTAATATCGCATTACCGTCCATTGAAAGTGCACGTGCCGAGGGAATTGATTTAGACTGTTTTGTTGATGAATTTGATAGCCGGCATGATAATCGTAGAATTAAGCTACACTAAATGTACTATAATCTACTTCACCTCCGGAAAGGGAAACTCGCCCTGTTGGCAACACTGCATTACTACATGCATGCTTGCAAGGGGTTTAATATCAACATAATATTACCTTACATTCATAACTCATGATTTTTGCCATATTTTGTGATTTGTTAAAAATATATTGCAAGGAATACAAATATATTTTTAAATAAGTAATACAAATAACCTCCATTATCATAATGTTTGAAAATGGAGGTAAGGTATGCTGAACAGCAGAGTCAGAACGAGCTGGAACAACAATAGTTGTGGTTTCCTCTTCAAGACTCTGTTGAGGGAACACCTGAGGCTCAGTCTGCAAAGGCTGATCAAAAGAAGTAGCAGAAGGTAGGCGCATGGGTGGAGGAGGCTGACTCCTGGCATGAGTGGCTGAACTCAAGGGTTGCGCTTGCTGAGTGGTTGGCGGAAGCGCAGTAGCAAGTTCCTGAGGAACGAGTTGAGGTTCCTGCGGTGTGAGCTGAGAGCGATGAGGTAGTGGCTGCGCAGAACGCAGTAAATGTCTCGCAAGTTGAGGCTCCTGAGGCGCAAGGCTAAGGTGTTGAGGTGCTTGCCTTGAGGAGGGTTGAGCTCGCTGCAGCGAGAGCTGAGGAGACTGACTCATGGATGGGAGAGGTTGTTGTACCTCAAGCGAGTGTTGCCTCACTGGTGGAACAGCAAGTGGAAGCGGAGGAAGAGAGGTATAAGCCTCCTGTTCCCATTGCTGAGGTTGCCTTAAGGAAGGCGGAGGGGTAGCTGCACACCACTGGGATCAGTAAACTCATAACGTGGCTCAACATCGTACGCCTGGCAGGCGGTACTGCGGTCAGGCGGAGCGAGCGCAGGCGGAGCGAGCGCAGGCGGAGGCGCAACCTTCTCAGCCCGACACTCGCGCATCAAGACCGAAAGTTGTGACTGCATGGACTGCAGTAGAGTCAACTTGGGGTCGGCAGACACTAAAGTCTGCTGAGGTAAAGCCTTAACAGCAGATCTGTTGCGGCAGAACCTTACTCCTCTTAGGCGGAGTGCATTCAACTGATGACTGCGGCGAGTCAGAGCTTTGAACTCTAACTTCGTACGTCTGGCATAGGTCTGGACTTTACGTTTAAGAGGTCTTGAGACCTGAGACCAGCGTTTTCTCCCCTAAATTTCTTCTGCAGACGAGCAAAATAAGGGCTCAATCGTCTGCGGGTGGGAGTGACGGTCTCTGTAAGACACGCCCGCAACCACCGAGGATACTTCTGTGCGTCGATCAAGGCCTGCCGAACCCTTTTGCCCTTCGACATTGCTTCTCCCCTGGGCTTGGGAGCTTGCAAGAGGTCCCGGACTGGGAGGACGACTGGCGCGCACAGAAGTACCCTCACGCACAACACTGACACACTTTGCGCTAATCACTTATCACTTTGATTTTCTGTTTGCACTTATTTCACTGAACTCGAAACTTTAAGTGGTTTGTACCTGAAACACGCAATTCTATCCTTTCTCAAAAGTTAGTAATTGCGAAAACAGAATTACAATGTAACAGAAAAATCTAATGAAAGATAAATAATTCAGTGGCTGGAAAGAGACTAAACACTAGATCACTCTAGAAACGTTTACCTTCTTCCCCTAAAGAGACTAGGGAGAAGAGCAAAAACGATAACAACGTTACTCGCTTGAATGAAACGTTTATCCTCCTCTTTCTCCCTCCGTCTCTATCTCTCTCTCTCTCTCTCTCTCTCTCTCTTGACTTAGAACCTGAGAGAAGAGCCCAATCATATATATCGTTAAAACATATTATTGTTAAAGGAAAAAACTGAAATATTTCCCAAAAGAAAAGTTCCTTTATTAGAATTAAAACCATTAAGTTAAGAAAGAATGAACAAAACGCTAGACACGGTTACTCTTACTGCAACGTGACACCGTGAAAATTCTTTCTCTATCGTAACGATAGAGCGCAAGTTGAACGTTCTGAACGTCAACAACTGCAGAGACAAAACAAAACGTTAGTTCAACTTTGAAAACAGTACGAGACTATCAAAGAAATTCTTTCAAAGACATTAAAATAGCATAATATGTTAACAGGTAAAACCGAAATGACGGGCTCAATGTTAATTAACTTCGGTACCAAGAAAAGACCGCCTACTATTAGGAAAGGTCGAATATAAACAAATATAAAAATTAATTTTAATAAGTTTATAATAAAAGTAAGTTAATCGAAGAGGCCTATAAAAGGCGGAGAGATATAAAATAAATCTATAACAAAACTAAGAAAGAGAGTCTATACTCTCTTAGACACCAACACTACCGTCTAAGGGAAGGGTCGGCCATTTAAAGGTGAAAGAGAGTTCATACTCTCTTCGTCACCATAAAAATTAATTCCAAACGCTAGCTAAGCTAACAAAGAAGTTTCCAGTATAGCGAATAGCTGCAAATTAGAGAAATACTTCACCAAACCGTGAACAATACTCCAAAATCATAAGCGTATCCAAGAACGTCTAGCCGGAAGCACGACAGAGGAAAAAGTGAGGTGGCGACAACAACAAGTACTGTAGTACCTGGCCACAGGTGGCGCTTGTGAGTACACCCCCTTCTAGTATAGTGATAGCTGGCGTATCCCTCCCGTAGAATTCTGTCGGGCAACGGAGTTGACAGCTACATGATTATCGGGTAAGTTTAATATTGAAAAATTACACCCTCAGAGGAGGAAAGAGATCTTTCTCCTAATTCAGTGACAAATAAAATGATAGAAAAATGGTCTCCAATATGCAATTTTGTGGAATAATATCCAGAAAAGCAGCAGCTAACAGAGCAAGTGATTTTTATACTGTTAATGCACTAGGTCATTTAAAAAACATCTTAGAATGGAGACAGACACATCCCTGTCTTGAGTTTTCAGCAAAAAGGTCCTCAAGTGAAACATAGCATTGCCAGAAAAAACTATAGGATAGTTAGCCAACGTTTTTATGGAAAGGGACTCCACTTCTAAGCAAGACTTAACACCTCCCCCCATCCCCTACTCCTTACATTCCATCCAAGCCATCTTCTCTTCTTCCTACAAGTAAGTTCAACGTTCATTTATTCCATAATTATTCATTAATCCTAATAATTAAAATTTTTTGAGTTTTTGTTGTGGCATTTATACTGTACTATACTGTATTCTAATATTGTGAATTTTGTGTAAAAGATTCGCAATAGGGGCATCCATGGGTGGAGTACCAATTAATTCTATTTCCATTCATTCTTCTGGGGGAAATTTGATTGGCCATTAGAACACTTGGATCTTCAAACACAGTTTTAGAACAAATTTAATTACGTTCAATCTCCGAGGTACCACTGTACTGTATATACAAATAGTAGCCAGAGCCCTTTTACTGTCTTACCCAGATTCAAGAACTGCAGCGATCTCAAAGATGATTAGCTCAAACATTGTACATGACAACATGAAGATCATTGGAAAAAACAGCTGAACAAGAGTATTATGGACTTCATAATCTCGGAATATTTTTTTTACAAACCATACCCATCCTCCAATAAAGAACATCAACTGAAAAAAAAATACAAGAACCATTTAATGAAATCTTCAAAATACTGTACTGCAATCTAATATAGAATATGAAATTCCTAACAATAAAATCTGTATGATTAATAGATCCGACAAATAATTACTCTATTGTATTTAATATAACATATTTCAAAATTAGTTTGTTTTCTTCCTAGCTATACACACCAGATTCCTTTAAAAATGGGTTTGGACGATAGAAATATAACAAATTTAAAGTAATTTGTAATTTTCCTAATGATACAAACCTTGAGCTCTTTAATAGGGAACACACTTTTGGCAAAGCTGGAAGACTGGCCATAAGACTCAGCAGGGTATACCTAACCCACCGCTCATACACACACCTGTGTTGTCTTATCACTTTTGATTGCAGGAGGGACTTTTAAGGGGATAGGTGATGGCAGGCCAAATCTGTAAAAAGAGCTCAAGGTTTGTATCATTAGGAAAAATATATAATATTTTAAATATTATTTGTTCAGACACTAATACAATCCCTTTCGCTCTTTATTAGGGAAGACTCACCCTAAGGTGAGTGGAAGTCCTAACCAACAGACTGGATTTGCCCCAGGGTTTTCCTCCATACTATGCATGAATAAAGAGGAATAAACATGACACGTCGCTAAAACCTTGTGCAATAGCACACTTTAGCTACCTGAGTAATCCGAGTGATTGTATGATACTAGCAATGTGACTTGTCTATGTGAGAATTCTCCGAGATCATAGGATTCTTTGAACCAACCACAAATGTTACCCAATTCCCACCTCGCAAAGGGGAATGGGGACATAAAAAGTATATATTTCTGTACCAGGTTACACAAGGGAAATAGTTATTATCTGCAGACATAGGAAACAGCTTGTAGAGTACCATATGTGCTGTTCCCCAGGAGAGGGTAAGACTACCTCGGGTCCCATGGGGACCAACAAGTCCGGTGGGTCCTTGTGCTGGGCCCAACTGGAATTCAATCGCCACTGAAGAGATCACATTTGTAGCCAACCATTGCATACTAGACATTCAAGGGAGGTCAGGTGACCTTTGAGGCATATCCATTGCTGCACTGAAAGCAATTCTCATTGGAGGAAGGGACTTGCTACCTTCCTTAGTCTCTGGATCCTGTTGTCAGAAGAGAAGACTTTCCCTAATCTGGTGGCTAAAAGCATCCCAAGGCATACTGTACTAGCTTCTGAGATGGTTGCAAAGACTTCTCTAGATTTGTCACAATCCCAAGATCATGACAAAACTCAAAGAGTCTGTCTCGGTTTTGGAGAAGGGTCGCTACTGAGTCTGCTAGGATACAGTATCTCAACAGATGAATGCTGATCCTGTGGGCCCAGGTTGACAATAGGGAGAATATCCTTGTGAAAACCTGAGGTGCTATTGACAGGCTGAAGCACAGCACCTCAAACTGGTATTGTCGGTTGTCTATGATGATCCTTAAATACTTCCTTGATGATAGATGGAAGTATGCGTCCTTTAAATCCAGCGTGTCCTCTGATCTTATTGCCTGTCTGACATCTCCATCCTGAAAGGAGTTTCTTGCACAAATTTGTTCAGAGAGGAGAGATTGTTGATGGTCTTCAGCCTCCAGACACATTGTTTACAAGAAAGAGTCGACTGTAAAAGATGGAGAGCCGTCTAGAACCTCTTGGAGAGTGCCCTTCTCTAACATAGTCTTCACTTCGGCCCTAAGGGCCAATTCCTTTGCTGATCCCTTAGCGTAGAAACTCGATGGAGTTAGCTGTAGAGTCAACTGAAGGAGAGAGAGCGTGAAAGGAACATGATAGCATGACCAAATAACAGACACCGTCCAAGCTTCAGCTCCGTATTGCAACCAATTCTGCCACCGGCATCCTCCCACTGGTGGTTGAGCAGGAGGATTACCCAACCTAGTGGGAGCGACCTCAACCACTACCTCTTCCTCATTTGCTATTTCTGCTTCCCTTGAGTTGCTGCTTCGCAGAAAAGGGCTTCATTGATGATGTTCTCAGAGGACCAGCACTCCTACTGCTCCATTGTGCTCTAGCAAGTGGTTTCTTGGCTGGGAGAGCTGGTACGTAAAACCTGGATGTCATGGCCCTTTGGAGGAGAGAGATCTGACTAGTCTTCCTCCATTGCTCCGCTGCTCTTTTGACCTCCTCGGTTTTAAAGAGGGAAAGTCCTTCCAGGGTCGACATTCACAGCTTCGTGGCCTCTGTCTTTGGAATCTGTCAGGGAAACATGACAAATTTTTAGATAACTTGTATTTGTCCTAACTGATAGAAGTAAGGCAACGCTTAATGCTACCATGCGCCCTGATGGGATTGATGCTATTCCTTAGAGCAGCATCAGTATGGCGAATGTTAATCAATGGTTAACGGCTGGGTATCATGGTTACTGTGCAGTTGGAGAGTGCTCGCAAGTAGTCCCCTGTCGACAAGCCGCTGATGAGGGTTGTCGATCACTTTAGTGGATTGGTGTGATGGCGAACGGCCAGTAGCGAGAAATGTTATTTTCATTAGTAAAATAAATTTTTGAATATACTTACCCGATAATCATGTAGCTGTCAACTCCGTTGCCCGACAGAATTCTACGGGAGGGATACGCCAGCTATCACTATACTAGAAGGGGGTGTACTCACAAGCGCCACCTGTGGCCAGGTACTACAGTACTTGTTGTTGACGCCACCTCACTTTTTCCTCGGTCCACTGGTTCTCTATGGGGAGGAAGGGTGGGTCAATTAAATCATGATTATCGGGTAAGTATATTCAAAAATTTATTTTACTAATGAAAATAACATTTTTCAATATTAAACTTACCCGATAATCATGTAGCTGATTCACACCCAGGGGGGTGGGTGAAAAACCAGTGTACAAGACTAAAGGATAGCTAAGTATCCCGTATTTCATATAATCAGTTATCCACAATAACAATGAAATAAGTACCTGGTAAGGAAGTCGACTTGAACCGTTACTCTGCCTTTAATAAGATCGTCTTCCTTACTGAGCGCAGCGTTCCTCTTGGAAGGCTGAATCAACTCAAAGGTGCTAAAGTATCAAGGGCTGCAACCCATACTAAAGGACCTCATCACAACCTTTAACCTCGGCGCTTCTCAAGAAAGAATTGACCACCCGCCAAATCAACAAGGATGTGGAAGGCTTCTTAGCCGACCGTACAACCCATAAAAAGTATTCAAGAGAAAGGTTAAAAGGTTATGGGATTATGGGAATGTAGTGGCTGAGCCCTCGCCTACTACTGCATTCGTTGCTACGAATGGTCCCAGGGTGTAGCAGTACTCGTAAAGAGACTGGACATCTTTGAGATAGAATGATGCGAACACTGACTTGCTTCTCCAATAGGTTGCATCCATAACACTCTGCAGAGAATGGCTCTGTTTGAAGGCCACTGAAGTAGCCACAGCTCCCACTTCATGTGTCCTTACCTTCAGCAAAGCAAGGTCTTCTTCCTTCAGATGAGAATGTGTTTCTCTAATCAGAAGCCTGAATAGTAAGAAACTGAGTTTTTAGAACTTGGAAAAGAAGGTTTCTTGATAACACACTATAAGGCTTCTGATTGTCCTCGTAAAGGTTAAGACCTTTTTAGATAGTACCTAAGAGCTCTAACTGGGCAAAGTACTCTCTCCAGTTCATTCCCCACCAAGTTGGACAGGCTTGGGATCTCGAACGACTTAGGCCAAGGACGTGAAGGAAGCTCGTTTAGCAAAAACCGAGCTGCAAGGAACATGTAGCCGTTTCAGATGTGAAAACAATGATCCTGCTGAAGGCGTGGATCTCACTTACTCTTTTAGCTGTTGTCAAGCACACGAGGAAAAGAGTTTTTAATGTGAGGTCCTAAAAAGAAGCTGATTGGAGAGGTTCAAATCTTGATGACATAAGGAACCTTAGGACCACGTCTAGATTCCAGCCTGGAGTGGACAACCGACGTTCCTTTGAGGTCTCAAAAGACCTAGGGAGGTCCTGTAGATCTTTGTTGGTGGAAAGATCCAAGCCTCTGTGGCGGAAAACCGCTGCCAACATACTTCTGTAACCCTTGATCGTAGGAGCTGAAAGGGATCTTACTTTCCTTAGATATAACAGGAAGTCAGCAATCTGGGTTACAGTGGTACTGGTTGAGGAAACTGCATTGGTCTTGTACCAGCTACGGAAGACTTCCCCTTGAGCCTGATAGATTCTGAAAGTGGATGTTCTCCTTGCTTTGGCAATCGCTCTGGCTGCCTCCTTCGAAAAGCCCCTAGCTCTTGAGAGTCTTTCGAAAGTCTGAAGGCAGTCAGACGAAGAGCGTGGGGGATTGGGTGTACCTTCTTTACGTGAGGTAGACGTAGAAGGTTCACTCCTAGAGGAAGAGTCCTGGGAATGTCGACCAGCCATTGCAGTACCTCTAAGAACCATTCTCTCGCGGGCCAGAGCGGCGCCAACCAACGTCAGCCGTGTCCCTTTGCGAGAGGAGAACTTCTGAAGTACCCTGTTGACAATCTTGAACGGCAGGAATGCATACAGGTCGAGATGGAACCAATCCAGCAGAAAAGCATCCACGTGAACTGCTGCTGGGTCTGGAATCGGAGAACAATACAACAGGAGTCTCTAGGTTATCGAGGTAGCGAACAGATCTATGGTTGGCTGACCCCACAGGGCCCAAAGTCTGCTGCAAACATTCTTGAGAAGGGTCCACTCTGTGGGGATGACCTGACCCTTCCGGCTGAGGTGATCTGCCATGACATTCATACCGCCCTGAATGAACCTCGTTACCAGCGTGAGCTTTCGATCTTTAGACCAGATGAGGAGGTCCCTTGCGATCTAGAACAACTTCACGAAAGAGTCCCTCCCTGCTTGAAGATGTAAGCCAGGGCTGTGGTGTTGTCAGAGTCCAACTCCACCACTTTGTTAAGCTGGAGGGACTTGAAGTTTATCAAGGCCAGAATAACCGCCAACAACTCCTGCAATTGATGTGAAGTGTCCTTTGCTCCTGATTCCATGTTCTCGATCATTCCTGTCCGTCCAAAGTCGCACCCCAGCCCGTGTCTGATGTGTCCGAGAGGAGACGGCGGTCGGGTTTCTGAACAGCCAAAGGTAGACTTCCTTGAGAAGAAAGCTGTTCTTAAACCACACGAGAGAAGACCTCCTCTCTTCGGAAACAGGAACTGAGACCGTCTCTAGCGTCATGTCCTTTATCCAGTGAGCAGCTAGATGATACTGAAGGGGGGGAGGTGGATTCTCCCTAACACGATGAACAGGGCCAGCGATGAAAGTGTCCCTGTTAGACTCATCCACTACCTGACTGAGCATCGGTTCCTTCTCAGCATGCTCTGGATGCATTCTAGGGCTTGGAAGATCCTTGGGGCCGACGGAAAAGCCTGAAAAGCTCGACTCTGAAGATCCATACCCAGGGAGACAATGGTCTGGGATGGGATGAGCTGAGACTCCTCAAAATTGACCAGGAGGCCCAGTTCCTTGGTCAGATCCATAGTCCATCTGAGAATCTCCAGACAGCGACGACTTGTGGGAGCTCTTAAAAGCCAGTCGTCTGACGGAGCCGGACACAAGATCATGGTACTGCTGCACAGTCTGTGAACTGTCAACCATGGGGAAGCGAGGAAGTACAGTGACAACCCGAAGCTGTCTAGACTGTCTGGGTCGTACAGACAACTCCTTATCGGGTTGCTGAGGTTGCCGCACTGCGTCACAACAAGTCACTTCTGCTGGTTGTTGAACGTCTTCCCAGTGACACACTGACTCCGTAAACAAAAAATCCTTTAACAAGGACTAAGCTTGGACTGCATGTCTTGCAACACAGCTCAAGGTCTATGGGAGCAGGTGTGGTAACAGACGGGGTTAGTGACTGAAGTGGAACCATAAACCTTCCCTGGAAGCATGTTATGCTTAAATAAAAGTCCATAGGAGGCTACGCAGCTAAAGGCTCCTCTCCAAATGACAGAGTCCTCAAGGGAATATCAGAAGGAGGGAGAAAAGCACTTTCTCATCTACAGGGACCATATCCGAGAAAAGTTAAGTTCTCTCAGTGAGGGTTTCAATGGTGCAAAAGCAGCAGACTAGAAGGCAACGTTATGAAACTGCTTGACAGTCTAGTGAGTTGGCAACAACCAAAGATGTATGACTGAGAAGCATGCGGTAAGGTATGCAGAGCATGTTGTATGCAGAGCATGCTGTATGCAGAGCATGCTGTATGTAGAGCATGTTGTATGCAGAGCATGGTGAATGCAGAGCATGCTGTATGCAGAGCATGTTGTATGCAGAGCATGCTGAATGCAGAGCATGCTGTATGCAGAGCATGTTGTATGCAGAGCATGCTGTATGCAGAGCATGCTGTATGTAGAGCATGTTGTATGCAGAGCATGCTGAATGCAGAGTATGCTGTATGCAGAGCATGTTGTATGCAGAGCATGCTGTATGCAGAGCATGCTGTATGCAGAGCATGCTGTATGCAGAGCATGCTGTATGTAGAGCATGCTGTAGGGTAAGCAGAGCGTGTTGCATGGCGTTTAACATTTCTCAGAAATTCCATGACCAGTGCTAGAGTGCTTCATGCATGCTTGCATGGGGTTTTAATATCAACATAATATTTACCTTACATTCATAACTCATGATTCATTTTTGTTTTGAAGATATTTTTGCCATATTTTGCGATATTGTTAAAAATATATTGCAAGGAATACATATATATTTTTATATAAGTAAGACAAATAACCTCCATTATCATAATGTTTGTGTAGGCATACATGTATATGATTACAAATGCAAGTTATGAAAGTAATGAGGTGTTAATATTGTCATTTGTAATTTCTTAAGTTGAGGAGAAAGTGGCAGATGCATGCGTTGAGGTGGCTGACTCATAGCATGAGTGACTGAACTCAAGGGTTGCGCTTGCTGAGTGGTTGGCGGAAGCGGAGTAGCAAGCGGAGAGCGATGAGGTAGAGGCTGCGCAGAACGTAGTAAATGTCTCGCGAGTTGAGGCTCCTGAGGCGCAAGGCTAAGGTGTTGTGGAGCTTGCCTTGAGGAGGGTTGAGCTCGCTGCAGCGAGAGCTGAGGAGACTGACTCATGGATGGGAGAGGTTGTTGTACCTCAACCGAGTGTTGCATCAATGGTGGAGCAGCAAGTGGAAGCGGAGGAAGAGAGGTATAAGCCTCCTGATCCCATTGCTGAGGTTGCCTTAAGGAAGGCGGAGGGAGCTGTACACCACTGGGAACAGTAAACTCAGAACGTGGCTCAACATCGTACGCCTGGCAGGCGGTACTGCGGTCAGGCGGAGCGAGCGCAGGCGGAGCGAGTGCAGGCGGAGGCGGAGGCGCAACCTTCTCAGCCCGACACTCACGCATCAATACTGAAAGTTGTGACTGCATGGACTGTAGTAGAGCCAACTTGGGGTCGGCAGACACTAAGGTCTGCTGAGGCAAAGCCTTAACAGCAGAGATCTGTTGCGGCAGAACCTTACTCCTCTTGGGCGGAGTGCAGTCGACAGATGACTGCGGCGAGTCAGAGCTGAGCCAATGACTGCAGCCCGGTTGAGCACTCGCGGACTGGACTCTGCGTTTGAGTGGTCTAGAGACCTGAGTCCAGCGTTTCTTCCCTGACAATTGATCAGCGGACGAGTAAAAGACGGGCTCAATCGTCTGCAGGTGGGAGTGACGGTCTCTGGAAGACACGCCCGCAACCACCGAGGATACTTCTGTGCGCCGATCAAGGCCTGCCGAACCCTTTTGCCCTTCGACATTGCTTCTCCCCTGGGCTTGGGAGCTTGCAAGAGGTCCCGGACTGGGAGGACGACTGGCACACACAGAAGTACCCTCACGCACAACACTGACACTTTGCGCTAATCACTTATCACTTTTGATTTTCTGTTTGCACTTATTTCACTGAACTCGAAACTTTAAGTGGTTTGTACCTGAAACACGCAATTCTATCCTTTCTCAAAAGTTAGTAATTGCGAAAACAGAATTACAATGTAACAGAAAAATCTAATGAAAGATAAATAATTCAGTGGCTGGAAAGAGACTAAACACTAGATCAAATAAACTACGTTTAAATTCTCTCACCGCATAAAGCTTGAGAACAAGAAAAAACTCTAGAAACGTTTACCTTCTTCCCCTAAAGAGACTAGGGAGAAGAGTAAAAACGATAACAACGTTACTCGCTTGAACGAAACGTTTATCCTCCTCTTTCTCCCTCCGTCTCTATCTCTCTCTCTCTCTCTCTCTTGACTTAGAACCTGAGAGAAGAGCCCAATCATATATATCGTTAAAACATATTATTGTTAAAGGAAAATATTTCCCAAAATGAAAAGTTCCTTTGTAGAATTAAAACCATTAAGTTAAGAAAGAATGAACAAAACGCTAGACACGGTTACTCTTACTGCAACGTGACACCGTGAAAATTCTCTCTCTATCGTAACGATAGAGCGCAAGTTGAACGTTCTGAAACGTCAACAACTGCAGAGACAAAACAAAACGTTAGTTCAACTTTGAAAACAGTACGAGACTATCAAAGAAATTCTTTCAAAAACATTAAAATAGCATAATATGTTAACAGGTAAAACCGAAATGACGGGCTCAATGTTAATTAACTTCGGTACAAGAAAAGACCGCCTACTATTAGGAAAGGTCGAATATAAACAAATATAAAAATTAATTTTAATAATTTTATAATAAAAGGAAGTTAATCGAAGAGGCCTATAAAAGGCGGAGAGATATAAAATAAATCTATAACTTTTGTTAAGCAAAATTAAGAAAGAGAGTCTATACTCTCTTAGACACCAACACTTCCGTCTAAGGGAAGGGTCGGCCATTAAAAGGTGAAAGAGAGTTCATACTCTCTTCGTCACCATAATTAATCAATTTAATTCCAAAAGCTAACTAAGCTAATATAGAAGTTTCCAGTATAGCGAATAGCTGCAAATTTAGAGAAATACTTCACCAAACCGTGAACAAAACTCCAAAATCATAAGCGTATCCAAGAACGTCTTGCCGGAAGCACGACAGAGGAAAAAGTGAGGTGGCGTCAACAACAAGTACTGTAGTACCTGGCCACAGGTGGCGCTTGTGAGTACACCCCCTTCTAGTATAGTGATAGCTGGCGTATCCCTCCCGTAGAATTCTGTCGGGCAACGGAGTTGACAGCTACATGATTATCGGGTAAGTTTAATATTGAAAAGTGTGTTGTATACCTTCTGATCTAGGGAACCACAGGCAGAGGTTGAATAGTAAGTCCGAGTCACGAACTGCTGGCGAATTGTCGATGATCGGTGAATCGGCGATCTGTGAGGCGAATATGGTAACTGATAGGCAGATGAAGGCTGTCAGGTCAGTCAACCAGGGTAGGTTGGTGATAAATGAGTTGGTAATCTGCTTGGAGAGCCCTGAGACAGCAGAATGGTTTAATGATACAGTAGTCAGTTGGTGATGGTGAGCCATTGATGATCAGCGATCGATCGCGGACTGGTGAGCTAGAGATCAGCAAGCTGACAATTGGTTGGTCAGAGATCAGCAAGCTGACAATGGGCTGGTCAGAGATCAGTGAGCTGAGGTCGATGATCGAAGAAAGATGAGCTGCCCATCGGCGATCTAGTGATCAGCAAGCTGATAACTGGTTATTGACTAGCAATCGATGATCGGCACACTAGCAATCGGAGATCGTTAGTAATTGGAGAGACTAGAGGTCAATGATCAGAGAGAGATGAGCTAGCAATTGGCGAGCTAGCGAACAGCAAAATGATCTAGCAATCAGCAAACAGTGATCTAGCGATCAGTCGGTTGATGATTTCTTGTTTGCTGACTGTGGTACTGTCAAGAAAAATCTCCAGAAGAGACAGGGACCAAAGGTTCCCTGTGAGGAGTCTCGACTGATGGTAGATGCGTTTTGATTCCCCTTAGAAGATGGAATCTTCGGGATCGTGAACCCTTCTGTGAAGCCTCTTCCCTCTTTTCCCAGCGGCCATGCTGTTATGCGTTTGCGGGGAGAGGAATGGGGTAATGGTGACCTGTCATAAAGTTCTTATTCTTTTTTGCATACTGCGCGAGTGTGCAGGAGAATACTGAAGCAAAGGGACACAGGATGATGCTGGTGCTCAGTTTTTGGTGAATGCGCAGAAGAGCACTGGAGAGCAGGCATGCGTTGGTGCGCAGGTGAGCGCTTGTTCTTTGGCAAGAGCTGGCGCATTGGCGACCATTGGGTCTGCGAGCGCTGGCGCACTGGATCTGAGACCGCAACTGCGCAGGAGAGCGCTGGATCTGAGAGTGCAGAAGAGCGCTAGCGAACAGGCAAGAACTGGCTCTTTGTGAAGAGCTGGCGCATTGGCGAGCACTGGATCTGAGAGCGCAAGTGAGCAGGAGAGTGCTGGATCTGAGAGCGCAAGTACGCAGGAGAGCGCTGGTGCACAGTAAGGCACTGTGTAGCGTTTTGTGCAGTCTCCCTAGAATGCGCAGAAGAGCGGGACTGGTCGCGCAAGGGCGGGTGACTGGGCACGCGAATGAGGGTGAGAACTCGCACGTAGGAGAGCGCTGGCGAGCGCGCAGAAGGCTGCTGCTGCTGCGCGCAGAGGAGAGTGCTGGCGCAGGAGGGAGCTGGCGCGCAGGAGAGCGCTGGCGCATAGGACAACAATGGCGCTTGGAATCGTTGCCGCGCAGGAGAGCGCTGGCATGTAGGACAACGATGGCGCACGCATACGGAAGACTGCTGGCATGTGGAAGAATACTGGCGCGCGCGGAAGCAATGGCGCTCAGGCGAACGCTAGTGTGCAGTGATCGTTGGCGCGCAGAAGTGCTGGCGCGTAGGACAACTAAGGTGCAAGTGCGCGGGAGCGTGATGGAGCGCAGGAGAATGCCAGCGCGTAGGAGAGCACTGGCGCGCAGATACAGCAGATTGTTGGCGAGCAGGAGACCGAAGTTGTGTTGCGCCAGTGATCGTAGGTTGGTTGGTGCGCTGGCAAACGTTGCTCTCTGTGGCGAGGTTGCATTGGTAAGTCGGTAGGTCAGCTGGTAGAACGATCAGGAACAGGGATGTGCCCTTTGGAAGGGCGAACATCCACTGTAGCGTCGTCAGGAGAAGGTTCAAGAACCGATGACGCCCATGACCCCCAGTAGCAATCCTCTGAAGAGGAGTCTCTATAAGTGGCCCCTCTCGCGAACGAGAGAGGTGATCACTTTGCGGGAGAGACTTGCCTAAGACTATGCTCCGCCCCCGAAGGAAGAGAGACTCACCAAGGGGGGAGTGTAGTCTAGGCGAAGACAGCAACAGCAGTCGGTGTCGATGAAGTGATGAAGATGCAGGAAGTTCTCCCTTGGAAGGGAGAAACAGCCTCACACCTGGGGAGGAAACTCTCCCTCGGAAAGGAAAGTTGTCCAACCCCTGGAGGCGAACCTCCTGGTAGCACTATAAGATGATCTGACGAGAGCGCTACCTGAGGAAGTGTAGCCGGAGCTAGTTCCTCGAAGATGAAGTGCTGATCAGGTGTTGCCACGGGCGTACTTCTAAGTGAAGGGATGACGCCCATGATGGCGTCCTCTGAGGGACGGCAGTGACAGCAGATTCCCCAGGCATGAACAGAACAGCTCTGCTTCGTCAACACTCTTAGTCGAACAAAGAAAACTGCATCGCTAACTGAGGAAAAATAAAATAAATTATGTAACAGAAAATTCCCTAGGGAGGAACACCTAGTCCGCGACGGGAAGAGAGACCACCGAGGGAACAAACATAAAATAAGTATTGCGCCCTCCCTTCCCCAGTTGACATCGACGGGAGAAGGGGAGCGGAGAGTAACTGCAATAAAACAAGAATTACAATTATTTAAATCAGCTAAAAATATTCACTAATAGGAAGAACCACTGATCCTCCAAAGGGAAGTGTTCCCCACTGAGAAGAAGCTGGAAAGTTAAAATTACAAAAAATTATAATTTCACTTAAATAATTGAGAAAAACAATAGGAAGCGCAACCTAACCCGCGAAAGGGAAGGGTGCTCCCCCGTTAGTACACTGTCGGAGGCCCATGAAAGGTGAACGGTCTTGAGAAGAGAAAGACCGTAGTCAATCTCTGAGAGGCCACACTCCCTTCGCTCAGTAATCCATGATTCTCGTAGGAAGAGGGAAAGGCGAAGATAACAATTGAACGAGGAGGGTCCAAAACGATGACGATTCCCCTGCGACAGCAGCCAAATCAACGGTAGGTTATATGTCCACGGGAAGAGTCTGGACAAGGGATGAGGGGTTGGAAGGGAAGGTTCCCTAGTCTTGCGCAAGTGTCTTGAGAACCTGTCGTATATGTATCACACGCACAGCACAAACACTGAAAAGGAAACTTACAACATTTCTATAAACACACACACACATATATATATATATATATATATATATATATATATATATATATATATATATATATATATATATATATATATATATATATATATATATTAAGAATGTTTTCATATATATACATATATACATATAAGAAAAAGTAAGTTAAAAGACAAAAATTAATGGCAGTCCAGAATAGGCGAGGAGGAAGAGCGGATACAACCGCTCTCCATCTGAGGCAAAAGTAAAGTGAGCTAAATCACCAGTGTGTGAGTGGGAGTGATAGCAAGCTACCCCCCTAACCCCAGCTAACTAGCGGTGTGGGTAGTTAACCCTCGCTATATTTTAATGGCTCGACCTTTCAGCTTCGCAGAAAGTAATACCACTAAATAAATAGCGTAGGTTTGCATTCCTGTTACGGAACAAAAGTGTTTTGACTCTTTCATGCTACCTTTTTTGAAGTAATGTTCTTCTGACTGATCTTCAGCTGCTGATTCTCATCTTAATTTGTTGGAAAGAAAATTACGGTCTATTAAATTTCTTATTCTTGATCTAGATATTAATCTCTGATACCGTCATTCTGATCATCCTTTACATTCTGATATTCCCGGTCAGTTCCATCCTGTTTGTAATACTAGGCATGCAGTTAATTTTAATAGTCAGGCCTTCTCCAGCATAAGGTTCAATACTACACAATATTCTAGAAGTTTTATTCCAGCTGTGACCAAGTTGTGGAATGATCTTCCTAATCGAGTACAGTAGTTGAATAGGTAGAACTTCAAAAGTTCAACCGTGCAGCAAATGTTTTCATGGTGAAAAGGGTGACATAAGTCTTTTTACAGTTTATATGTGAAATATCTATTTTGATATTGTTATTGTTTTTAAAATATTTCATTTTAATGGTTCATTATTTCTCATATCTATTCCCTTATTTCCATTCCTCACTGGGCTATTATTTCCTGTTGGAGCCCTTGGGCATATTGAATCTTGCTTTTCCAACTAGGGTTGTAGCTTAGCTAGTAATAATAATAATAATAATTTTACAGCACAAATACTAGTAACAGCAATTGACTTTAATTTTGGGTTTGAAGAAATTAATGAAGTTTTTCTGATCAGTTTTCTATGCATCAAAATCTGCATAGTTCACCAGCTGATTGCACTGATTCATCTAGGCCTACTCCTTGATTAACTCACTTAGCCAGTGTTCTTGCATGTGTCAGAAACGGACAAAAACTGAATCGTGCGTTCAACTTGAAATATGTATTTTCTTTTTGAATGGTGAAGCATGTTTTGTATACCTAAATAAATAAATGTACTTTCTTGTGAATTTTAATGAGAGTCTCTGGTTGATTTGAAGAAAGTATACCTTTTTAATGGTGAGACATCATGTAAATAAGTGAGTATATTAATAAAGTTTACAGTTATTTAGTTAATCTTAATGTTACTTTCTTCTTTAATCTTTGGCACAACCATATACATCACACAGATTCCAAGTCAAAATCAATTAATAGCCCTACGCGATCGACCGATTAATTGTTGGCAGCAAGCAAAGCC
The DNA here is from genome assembly GCF_036898095.1 of Palaemon carinicauda. Taxonomy (NCBI): domain Eukaryota; kingdom Metazoa; phylum Arthropoda; class Malacostraca; order Decapoda; family Palaemonidae; genus Palaemon; species Palaemon carinicauda. Next base: position 42,006,888 of record NC_090752.1, read on the forward strand.
TCATTGTGCACCCTCAACCATATCCATATTCACTGATCGTGCTGCACAATCGACCGATTGCTGCACCAAAGATGGATTCAACCGATAGCGTGTAACATTATTTCCATTTTTTTTTTTTTTGCACAGGAACTCGGCACCCCAGCAAGACACAGACGCCTAGTCTACAGATGTTGGCTAGGTGTCAGCTGAGGCTAGACAGATGGCAGAACAGAGTAGTGTGTGGGCGATCTTGGTGTCCGGCAGGACTGTCACCTCAGCGACTTTTCAGTTAAAACATTGCCTGTATGGCGTGCTTAAGAGGGCTTTAAATACAGAGCCTTTTAAAAAATCAAGTGTTAATCACTGGACACAGTAACAGACAGAGATTTGCCAGCGGCCTCAGGAAAAGTTGACAGTTGGCAAACTCGGAGCCTACAGTAAACGTCTGCTACACACGATATGACATGTTCAGGTAATGAAAACATTCCATAAAACATACCATTGACCCAATCATGATAGCACTATCGACTAGTATCCCCATTTTCTCGTTGTTATCAGGAAGTTGACATTTGAGCCAAAGAGGTAGGTCCACCGCTACTCCGCTAGACTCACAGGTGTCAATGTTTACAAACTTCTTCTTCTAACAAAATGGTAAGATGCAAGAGCAACTTGAAACACGGTCATTTTCAATTATTGACAGCTATGGTTTTAATTGCATGATGAATTTGAAGCAAACAGAGCAGCCGCAGAACCCTATTTTAATGGTTAAAAGTGTCTGTTTTAATTTGATCCAAACATATTCTAATCAGAACGTCAGCCAAGCAAAGGAAAATTCTCCAATTATTACTGTGGTGTACTGGTGGCGGACCTGGCCACCCACAGCAGTAGGCCTAATCTTCCCCGATTGTTACTGAATTATTATTATTATTATTATTATTATTATTATTATTATTATTATTATTATTATTATTATTATTATTATTATTATTATTGGGTGACCACCCTTTTACGTTGTTGCTTCTATGTAGCACGCTGTTTATTATGTACACAAAGACCACTTTCTTCGTTACGTCCTCCATCTCGAACAAACGCCAATAGAATAGTATTCTATTTCCCGATGGAGACTAACCGTATGGAAAATAACCGATCCTGTGATGACATACGGAAATCTGCCGCACGGTTTCAAACCGCTCTTGTGAAGAGTGCCTATATCCCTCCCAAATCCCACCTTTTCTCTTATCTGTTCTTCCTGGACTCTAATAAATCTTCGTGTGTCTATCTTAATAACGGTAAGGGGTCAAATAGTTTTTTTTGTTTTTTCACTCAATAGGAGCTTTGGTTAAGTGAGATGCTAAATCGAAAGGACACCCAACAGTCATCTCAAATATATCATTAGTAACTGAGAGCAAATCCGCCACTTAAAAGCTCAAAGCGGTTTATTCTAAAGTTTAAGGAAGACTGGATTACATAAGACCTCAAATAAAAGGACTCTGAACCCCGTTAATAAAAAAAACTTTTGTTCTGTTTCTCTAAAGTTATCGAGGGCATTGTATCTCATCTTTATATAGGTAGTAGGTTGGCCAGGGCATCAGCCACCCGTTGAGATACTACCGCTAGAGAATTATTGGGTCATTTGACCGGCCAGAAAGTACTACATTGGATCCTTCTCCCTGGTTACGGTTCATTTTCCTTTGCCTAAGCATACATCCAATAGTCTGGCTTATTCTTTACATTCTCCTCTGTCCTCACACACCTGACAACACTGAGATTACCAAACAATTCTTCCTCGCTCAAGGAGTTAACTACTGCAATGTAATTGTTCAGTGGCTACTTTCTTCTTCATAAGGGTAGAAGAGACTCTTTGGCTATGACAAGAAGCTCTTATAGGAGAAGGAAACTCCAAAATCAAACCATTGTTCTCTAGTCTTGGGTAGTGTCATAGCCTCTGTACTTTGGTCTTCCACTGTCTTGGGTTAGAGTTATCTTGCTTGAGGGTACACTCGGGGCACACTATTCTATCTTATATCCTTCATCTTGTTTTATGAAGTTTTTATAGTTTATATATGAAATAGTTATTCTAATTCTGTTCCTGTTTTTTAAATATTTTATTTTAATTATTAATTATTTTTCTTGTAGTTTCCTTACTTCCTTTCCTAACTGGGCTATTTTCCCTTTTGGAGCCATTGGGCATATAGCATTCTGCTTTTCCAACTAGGGTTGTAGATTAGCAAGCAACGATAATGATGTATTTAGTCAATTTACCATAAGGCAAGATCTATTGTATTGATAGTTTCCTCAGATATAAGAGGTTCGATAGGTAAACCTACTTCTCAAAAAACAGAAGTATAGAAAATATAGATTAGTATGGCTAAAATTTGTTAGTGAACATAATCTTCCAATGAGTTTGATGGATGAAGGAGCTACGGGCTGCCAAAGCAAGAGCCCTTGTCTAGCACAAGGCTGGACAATCTAACAAGAAAGCAAGCAAGATGCTGATTTAACTGCACCAAAGGTATATTCAATCATTTCAGATTCAATTTTTTATTTAAACATACATGCAGGTCGTACTATATCAAAAGGATTAATTGTTAACACTATAGATAGGATTATCCTTAATGATATTGTCGAAAAACTCAAAACACAAAGTTCCGTTATTAATGAAAATAGCGACGTCAAATTGATGTGGTTGTTAGGGTCTTAATCGTGACAAAGAGTCTGTACCAGATATTTTTTCTTTTTCAGATATTATTGCACCTATGTCTAAAGCAGATGCATTCTATGCCATTTTTTGATATAATTGGGTTTGCTGCCGATAATGCACCTGTCATGATGAGCAGTTTTGGGGATTAAAATCTGATTGTCATTTCTTGCACCTTTGTTTTCACCTGCTTGCTTAAAATTACCTAAACGAGCAGAATATTCACGTAGAGATACCTACAATTGCCTCTATCGTAACACCAAAGGATTAAACGAATTATAGAATTTCAACAATTCACTAACATACATCTACATAAAACGTAACATTCGAGTCATAATCGCTGGTTATCTTTGCTATGTGTGGTTGAAAGGATCTTGGAACAATTGGATAGCCTTGTTTTGTTTTCTCAAAGTACAGGTTTAGACGAACACTTTGAATCTACCCCTATAAACTCGGTTTATAATTATAAGTACTTTAATTTAAGTAACTAAAATAAATGGCTTCAAACTATTGGATCATAGATATATAGGTTCTAGACTTCTAGAGCCTATACGGCCCCGATACTATACATTAAGCTCCCACGAGAAATCCGAATGATAGAAGATATGAAGGCTTTCAAGAGGAAACTGAAGACTCTTATTCTGCGAGTCATTTGACAGTAACGATTTAACAGTAAATGAGCAATACGTGATGTGAAATGTTGAATACTCTGAACGAACAGGATTTGGGCAGTGGGGGTCCTGTAGTGAATAGGGTTTCCCTGTAGTAAAGGACCGGAAAACAGCCGTCAAAGTAAAAGTAAAGTACAGTACATTATGATATTACGAGAGAGAGAGAGAGAGAGAGAGAGAGAGAGAGAGAGAGAGAGAGAGAGAGAGAGAGAGAGAGAGAGAGAGAGAGAGAGAGAGAGAGAGAGAGAATGTGTCTCTTAGAGAAATAAAGGAGTTGAAGCTATTTAGCCTTTTTACTGTACATAAGGAAAAAGCTTCCTGACTCTTAAACATCCCAGTTCACACATCTTCTCATGCGTTTATTTCTAATTAGGCCTACAATTGATAGCAATGGCTCTACTCGTTAATTCATTCATTCGCTCCCTTCGCAATACGTAGCCTAGCTACAGGACGTACGCTAATTTGTCTAGTTCCTAATATGATATAGATGTTTCAATTGTCGAGAAGTCAAAACAATGAGCACAGAAATAACAAATTATTTGTAACTTTTGGCCTGTAAGTGGATTCAGTATTATAGATTATGATAACGCGTAGTCTTAATTGGAAATTAATTACTTAAGTTATAAATTCTCTTTAAAAAAAAAATAACGACAGAGCGCTCACTCTTGGAGCAAGAGAAAGCATATGACCTAAGTTTGCTCATGTGATGTCTACACTCTAGAGATTAGAGATTATTATTATTATTATTATTATTATTATTATTATTATTATTATTATTATTATTATTATTATTATTATTATTATTATTATTATTATTATTATTAGTTAAGCTACAACATCAGTTAGAAAAACCGGAAGCTTTAAGCTCAAGGGCTCCACCATGGAACAAAAGTCCATCGAGGAAAGGAAATAAATATATTATATGAAACAAAATAAATATAAAATATCTCAAAATCAGCAACAGCATTTAAATATATATGACAAAAAAATTACGAAGAGATTCTTGTCGCCCCGTCAAATATATATATATATATATATATATATATATATATATATATATATATATATATATATATATATATATATATATATATATATATATATATATATATATATATATATATATATATATAAATTCCCCGCAAGTTTGAACTTCCGGAGTTCCACCGATCTAACTGCATGATCATAGATATCCCACCATGTGCCTGATTAGTAAGATCATTCTGCAATTTGATCACAACTGGTAAAAAGAACTTTCTTAAGTAGTGTGTTTCGTACAGGATGGTAGCCTACAGTCTGGGGAGACTGAATTTCTCTGATATCAAATTATGAATTGAATTCTTAACTAACATTTGCATCTATTCTATTTATCCACAGTTTCAATAATTTCTTCTTTTAATTTGCTAAACATGACAACATGAAATCAATGGCCACCAACACTAACGACTAAATGAATCGTGTGATCTTACGAAAGAAACGATAATCCTGAATTGGTATTCATAAAAGGCACTGGTGATTCTGCAGATTGCACCACATAACGCTCAATCCCATTAAAGGGGAAATCTCCGAACCAATTATAACCGGTTTATAGATTATTTCATTAACTTCAATCACAACTGAAATGCCTTATTCTAATCAAAATCAATTTAATTCTACCACATTATGTATAGCAAATTAAAATTTAGCGTTTACTGCGCTAAGATGTCAAACATGTACACTTAAATCTTGGGAGTTCAGACACACCTAGTGCCCAAGGACATTGACAACACTCGCGACAACGAGTGTTTCTCAGCTTATATCTACCCAAGGTCTATACATATATAGACCTTGATATCTACCAAAAAGGCTGCTAATATTCTGGAAGAGTACCCCCCCCCCAAAAAAAAAAAGCATACTTTTAGACAGGTTAAATCTGCTGTTTTATAAAGTATTAGTGATTTTCTTTCGAATCAGAAATTGTAAAACTGTCTTTAGCGCAGAAATAAGTAGTAGGTAGTAGATCGGCAAGAGAAGACCTAGCCACACGCTGAGAAACTACCGCTAGAGAGTTATGGCCGGGTTCCTTTGACTGGCCAAACAGTACTACTACGTTACATCCCTCACTCTGGTTACGGTTCACTTTCGCGTTAATACACATACACCGAATAGTCTGACATATTCTTTACAGATTCCCCTCTGTATTCATACACCTGACAACACTGAGATTACCAAACAATTCCTCTTCACCCAATTGTTAAGGGGCTACTTTCCTCTTGGTAAGGATAGATGAGACTCTTCAGCTATGGTAAGCAGCTCATCTAGAAGGACACTCTGTACTATGTTCATCCAGTATCTTGGGTTAAAGTTCTCTTGCCTGAGGGTACACACGGGAGGACTATTCTATTTAATTTATTTTCCTCTTGTTTCCCTAAAATGTTATAGTTTATATAAGAAATGTTTAGCTTAATGTTGTTAACGTTCTTAAAATGTTTTATTTTTCCTTGTTTCATTTCCTCGCTGGGTTATTTCCTTGTTGGGAACCCTGGGCTTATAGAATCCTGCTTTTCCAACACGGTTTGTAGCTTAGCAAATAATAAAAATTATACTAATTATAATAATAATAATAATAATAATAATAATAATAATAATAATTATTATTATTATTATTATTATTAATAATGATAATAAAAATAGTAATAATAATAAAAATAATAATGATAATAATGATAATAGTAATAATGATGATAATAATAATAGTATTAATAATGATAATAATAATAAAATAATAAAGTAATGATAATAATAATAATAATAATAATAATAATAATTGTAAAATAATAATAACAATGATAATAATAATAATAGTTAAATAATAATAATCATAAAAATTATAATAATAATAATAATAATAATAATAATAATAATAATAAAAGTAATAATAATAATAATAATAATAATAATAATAATGATAATAATAATAACAACAACAACAATAATGATAATACTAATAATAATAATAATAAAAATAGTAATAATAATATTAATGAATATTATTATTAACAACAACAATAATAATAATAATAATAATAATAATAATAATAATAATAATAATTGATAATAATTAATTATATGTAATAATAATGATAGATATTGATTAATTATAATCAATAATATAAATAATTAATAATGATAATAATAATGTTATAATAATCAATAATGATAATGATGATTAAAAATAATAATTAATAATAATAATAATAATAATAATAATAATAATGATGATGATAATAATAATAATAAGTTATAAAAAATAATAATTCATAATAATTATTAGAATTATTAATAATGATAATAAAAATAAATATAATAATAATAATAATAATAATAATAAATATGATAATAATGATGATAATAATAATAATTGTAAAAATTATAATAATAATATTGATGATAATAATAATGATAATAATAATGATAATATTAATAATAATAATGAAAATAATATTGATAATAATAATAATATTAATAATAGTAATAGTGATAATAAAAATAATGACAATAATAATAATAATAATAATAATAATAAAAATAATCTTAATGATAATTATCATAATAATAATAATAATAATAATAATAATAATAATAATAATAATAATAATAATAATAGTAATAATAATAAAGATAATAAAAAAAATAATAATGATAATGATAATAATGACAATAATAAAAATAATAATAATAATGACAATATTGAAAATAATAATAATAATTATAATAATAATAGTATAAAAGATAATAGTAATAATAATAATAACAATAATAACAATAACAATGAAAATAATAATAATAATAATAATAATAATAATAACAACAACAACAACAATAATAATAATGATTATAGAAATAATAATAATGATAATAATTAATGACAATAAAAGTAATATTAATAAGCAAGATTATTAATAATTATTATTAACATTAATAATGATAAAAATAATAATGACAATGATAATGATAATAATAATAATAATAATTATTATTAGTATTAGTATTATTATTAACATTAATAATGATAAAAATAATGATAATAATAATAATAATAATGATAATGAATAATAACAATAATAATAATAATAATAATAATAATAATAATAATAATAATAATAACAATAATAGTAAAAATAATTAATTATAATAATAACAATAATGATTAATGATAAAAACAACAGTGATAACAATAATAATAATAATAATAATAATAATAATAATAATAATAATAATAATAATAATAATAATAATGAATAGAAATAACTAATAATAGTAATGATATTTATAGTAATAATAGAAATAATAATGACAAATATTATCAAAAATAAATAATGATAATTAATAGTTATATTAATAATAATAATAAAATAATAATAATAATAGTAATACTAATAATAATATGATGATGATAATGATGAGGAAAATAATAATAATAATAATAATAATAATAATAATAATAATAATAATAATAATGATAATAATAATAATAATAATAATAATAATAATAATAATAATAATAATAATAATAATAATAATCATAATAATAATAATAATAGTAATTGATAATATTACTACTTCTACTATTAAACAATCTCACCAACCATTCAAGTACAGTCACACCCCCTTCCTTCAACATCTCAGCTCTCACACCATCCATACCAGATGCTTTTCCTACTCTCGTTTCATCCATGCTCTCTTCACTTCCTCTCTTGTAATCTCTCTCCCATTCTCATCTCCCATCACCGGCACCTCAACACCTGCAACAGCAATTATATCTGCCTCCCTATTTTCCTCAACATTTAGTAAACTTTCAAAATATTCTGCCCACCTTTTCCTTGCCTCCTCTCCTTTTAACAACCTTCCATTTCCATCTTTCACTGTCTCTTCATTTCTTGCGCCAGCCTTCCTTACTCTCTTCACTTCTTTCCAAAACTTCTTATTCTCTTCATATGAATGACCCAGTCCCTGACCCCACCTCAGGTCAGCTGCCCTCTTTGCCTCACTTTCCTTGCGCTTTACTTCCACATTTTTCTCTCTATATCTTTCATACTTCTCTACACTATTACTCTGCAGCCATTCTTCAAAAGCCCTCTTTTTCTCTTCCACTTTTACCTTCACTCCTTCATTCCACCATTCACTGCCCTTCCTCATGCTGCTTCCAACAAACTTCTTGACACACACATCGCTTGCAATCCCAACAAAATTTTCTTTTACTCACTTCCACTCCTCCTCTAAATTACCAGTTTCTCTTACTCTCACTTCGTCATAGGCCATTTTCAACCTTTCTTGATATTTACTTTTTACCCCCAGTTTTATTAGCTCTTCAACCCTCACTAGCTCCCATTACACTCCCCTACTCTATTCCCCCACTCTTTTGCTACAACTAATTTTCCTTCCACCAAAAAATGATCAGACATACCGTTAGCCATTCCCCTAAACACGTGCACGTCTTTCAATCTTCCAAACATTCTTTTAGTTATCAACACATAATCCATTAATGCCCTTTCTACTACTCTTCCATTTGCCACTCTTACCCAAGTAAACTTGTTTTTATCTTTCTTTTTGAAAAAGCTAGAACTTATCACCATCTCTTGCTCAACTCACATATCTACCAGTCTCTCACCACTCTCATTTTCACCTGGTACGCCATACTTCCCAATGACACCTTCTACCTCTCCAGCGCCCACTCTAGCATTTAAGTCACCCATGACAACTACATAATTCCTTCTACCCAGTCCTTCTACACACCTCGTTAATTCATTCCAGAACTCATTCCGCTCTTCTTCACTTTTCTCACAACCTGGCCCATACGCACTGACAAAAACCCAACATTCCCTACCCAACCTAACCCTTACCCACATTAACCTAGATGAAATCTCCTTCCATTCCACTACTTTACCTGTCATTCATTCACTCAGCAATAAAGCCACACCCTCTCTTTCTCTTCCCCTTTCAATTCCAGACACTCTACCAGACATTTCACCAAACATCACTTCACCCTTCCCTTTTATCTTTGTCTCACACAAGGCCAACACATAATAATAATAATAATAATAATAATAATAATAATAATAATAATAATAATAATAATAATAATAATAAATATCAATAATAAAAAGTAATGATAATTATGATCAATGAAAATAATAATAATAATAATAATAATAATAATAATAATAATAATAATAATAATAATAATAAATATTATCAATAATTATTCATGATAATAATAATAATAATAGACTTAGACTTTAGACTTTATCTATTCTTACATATAAACTACATATAAGAAGCCTATAAAGGAACCAAGTCCTGCTATGGCAAACATATTTGACAGAACAAATATTTTGAAATACAATACAATTACTTTAAAATTCAATAAATAATATATTATGTACAATAAGCCAGTAAACTCTGTTTAAAGTAAATTGGAAGTAAACATTACTTCAATTATTGTTTTTCAACAAAAGAAAAGGTTCACTCAAAGAAATAAAGAATCTGGAATATAAAACTTAAAGTAATAAAGAATCTGGAATATAAAACATCACTACCGTAAATACAATCACCTAGTTGAATTTTTTACTCTTAGCGATTACTGCAAACTCATTTACTAAAAATATAAGAAAAATAATAGATAAGAATTATATTAAAGGAAACCTAATATTGAGAAACTACCATATGTTTATATTTCCTCTTCAAAGTTACAACAGCCTGAGGCTTTAAAAGATCGTGAGGTAGTTCGTTTAACAGTCTGCACGTCTGAAACGAAAGCAGACTGCTTCTCCGCCTCCACCCTAACTGCCGGGAGGTTGATCTTCACGCCCCGAGTACCGTACGAGTGTGAAGGCGACAGTGGGGCATAATACACACTGAAAATGTCGGACTTTCTATAGAAAACATCGTGAGGAAACTTCGAAAGGAAATATTTGTATACATTATCAAATTTCATTAAATTTAACCTTTTGTACATGTCACCAGTTCTCATCAAAGGTACATTATTCTCGTCGTGCTTAACTTTAGAATGTTCCTTAGTATTTCATTGAGGGCGGTTTTAATGTTATGGAGGTTTATCTCAGGAACACCACCCAAAATTATAACATTCTGTACTATTATAGGGTACACCAAGGAGTAATACATGGTCATAAGAGCAGACTGAGGCACAAGTGAGGAAAGTGGATAAAAAACGCCTTGAATTTTAATTTCCTAAAAACTTCAGCTGATTGCAGAGTAAAACTTAACTTATTGTCAATAACGATTACCAAGTACCTGACACTGGAGACCTACTCAAGCTTAGTTCCGTTAAAATATATGTCTGGCAAGCTTTCAACATGCCTTGGTGTGAACAACATTAATTTAGTTTTTTCAACGTTAGGAATGTCTATTATTCTGGAGCCAATTTGTGAGTTCAGCAATCAATATATTTATTTTGCTAATGCACAATTTAAGTAATAATAATAATAATAATAATAATAATAATAATAATAATAATAATAATAATAATAATAATAATAATAATAATAATAATAATAATGAAGGAAACCTAAATGAACAGAAATTAATTTATTACACATTATCTTATGGTATAAAGTGGACAAGTGAAAAATATAATCAAAACAGAAAATCTTGAGATATTTCTATGATAAATTGGTTATTTGGTTTATGAAAGGATATCTTAACACAAACATATTTGCTAATGAAAAATGTTCTATTGAACAAAGGAATTATTTGTTAAAAACTGACTTTATGCAAATACATTGCTTAGAAAAATATAAAAACTTAGGATTTTCTTTTTTTCTGAGTAATGGGAAATTTGGTGTGAATCATCTTCGATCTCCGACAAAATCTGTAAAATGAAAATTTTAATAATTAAAGAAAATTAAATTTCATTTATTATAAACATCATAAATATCAGAATATGAGATCAACAATAGAAATATGTGGAAGGTAACTTACCTTTGATTCATTGCCAGGAAATTCCTCTAAGATGCTCTATGTAATTGCCCAGGTTTATGGAAATGAAATTTGAAATATTTAGATATCACAGACTGTTTCTTTTTGGGGGGAGGGGTCCTACTTGTTTATAAAAATATGGATAATCTTATAAAAATAATCTTTTAAAAATTGGAAGACTTCTCGCTGCTAGAATGGTAACTACTGCAGAAGGTACGGGAGGAGAACCCGTCCCCCTTCTGAGTGGACTGCTTCACCCTCTTCTCCTCCCACTTGTGAGCACCTTCGTCGTGGCTCTCATGTTCCAACCTGGCCTCAGTCGTCATCTTCCGGACGCTGTCTGCTGAAGCAACGCCTCCTGCCCTCTTTGGGCACTGCACAGTGAGGATCCCGTCGGAGGATATAGCTGAAGCTATGGTGCTGATGTCGAAGGATTCGGGCAGAAGGAAGCGGTGAGAGAAGGTCAACGAGTTCGAGGACTTGGCTTCGCTCTTTTCCGCTTTGCCTTCGATCACAAGTTCTTCTCCTTCAACTCGCACAGTGATATCCCCGTTAAGGAAGTCCTTGGCATCCACAGCAACCTGCAATTCAAAAAGGGTCAGAGGGTGAGTTCCCTTTGGTACAAAATAATGATATAGAAAGGATCTAAAAAAAGAATTAGAGGTGAGCTCCCATTGGTACAAAATAATGATATGGAAAGGATCTAAAAAAAGAATTAGAGGTGAGCTCCCATTGGTACAAAATAATGATATAGAAAGGATCTAAAAAAAGAATTAGAGGTGAGCTCCAATTGGTACAAAATAATGATATGGAAAGGATCTAAAAAAAGAATTAGAGGTGAGCTCCCATTGGTACAAAATAATGATATAGAAAGGATCTAAAAAAAGAATTAGAGGTGAGCTCCCATTGGTTCAAAATAATGATATAGAAAGGATCTAAAAAAAGAATTAGAGGTGAGCTCCCATTGGTACAAAATAATGATATGGAAAGGATGTGAAAATGGTAAACCATGACTGCTATCATTTCCAAATTAAGTAATATACAACAATCTGTAGAATCCACTGACCTTAAATGACTCATTGTCTTCTTGGGCATACAGAGCTTGATTCTCAACTCTCAGGTCACTCTGACGAAGACTTCTGTAGGCTGTCATGCAGTCTGTGTTGTTCACAAACCGCCTAGACTTGATGAGTACATCTTTAACTGCCTCCTGGAAGTTCTTCTGGTAGCCTTTGAAGCAAGTATCTTCGAGGAAGAGACCTTTTTTGGAAATAGAAAGGTAGTGAGGAACTGCAGAAGTGCACACAAGATTGTTTGAAGTCTTATTACAGCAAGAACTTATCTTTTCATTGCCGGTTGCGTTTAACCTCTGATGGGAAACACGATGTTCGGCATTCTTCTTAAAAGTAGATCCAGCGTCTGCTATACATTCTTTTTGTACTTTTATTTGTTTGCCAAACGAATGTGTCTTATCATGGATAGAGGTTTCTTCTACATTAATTGGAACGGTAAAGTTCTTCTTCTGTAGACTGACGGACTGTGTTTTGGTACTATTTGATGACATGTCCACACTAACTGGAATTACACGATCTGTGACTGTTTGGTTTATCGGAGATTTCTGATGAGCACTTTCCCCATGGCTTTCATCCTTGCATATCCTGTCAACCTCAGTTTGATAACTTGTACTCTGTCTTGCATGGTTAGATATCTCCTCTATTTCAAGTGGAATGATATGCTCCTTATCATTCTGGCTGGTTTGAATTTCCTGATTAGAACGGTCAGCGTGTCCTGTGGCACATTCTCTCTGCACTTTTATTTGGAGGCCGACATTATGGCCATTAGTGTCAGTGGGAATAATATTCTTATTGGATATCTTATCATCAGGTGGAGAGGGAGAGCTCAATGAAGAAAGATGACTTTCTTGCAGCTTCTTCACCTCCACATCCTTGGCATCTTCTCTCTTTACAGTCACAGGATAGGAAACTTCCTTCACCTGAACAAGCGATGACTGAAAAAAAAAAAAATTCTGCATTATAGATTTTAAAAAATTAAGAAAATTAGTGTCTAATTTTTATGCATATATGAAATAATGCGATTGTTCTTTTTGTATCTCAAAAGTGAAACGCCCGGTAATACCTTCTTTGGGGCAGTGATTGTCAGTACACCATCTGAAGACATTACTGAAGAGACAGATTCAAGCTTGATATTTTCTGGCACAGTGAAACGTTTCATAAAACGTTTTATAGATTTTGATCCTCCTTCCTTTTCTATGTGACCTTCAACAACTATCTCCTTGTCATTCAAGGCTTTTATTGTTATTTCTCCACCATTCATGAAGTCCTGGACGTCTAGTACAAACTGGAAATAAATGACAAGTATTTGTCACTGTGGAATAGTTTCACTTAATATTAGATTTTATGGCAATCATTGATGAATACTGTAAACGATGAGAAAAAACTCACCTTGTGGTTCGTTTCGTCTTCTGTCGTCCTAACAGCTTGGGTCTCTTCTTTTAGGTTTTGTAGCCGAAGTTTTCTGTAGGCAGACAAGTTATCTTCCATGAGCATAGAAGTTCTTGCTCCCCACCTGGAGAGAACTTCTTGGACTGCAGACTGGAAATCATTGTGGACACTTTTGAAAAACGAGTCACCGAAGAAAGGTCCTCTGAAAGAAACTGGAAGGATTCTGAAACCAGACGTAACGGGAACTTCATAACAATTCTTGTTCTTGTTCTCAACCTGCAAGACATTTGTCTTCACTGTAATGTCCTTGTGTTCTTGAGAACTCTTCTCTTTACTCTCTTCCTGTTTTTCTTGTTCTATCGGGATATATTTTGTCTGTGATTCTTTCACTTGTTCTTCTTGCTGGACAGGGATAATTTTTTCAGTTCCTGAAGTTGTAATAATCTTCACTGGTACTTTAATTTCTCCCTTCAGAGCAGACATCTTTTCTGATGCCTTGTGCCAAGATCCAATCTTCTTGTTGCAATCTCTGCAGTAATACACAATGCCATCTTCCTTGTTCTTATCTCCCCGTGGGTTTAGAATAGAATGATTTGATGATGAATTACCAAAATAATGGCTTTCCTTCACATCCTGTGAAACTTTTCCAGACACTGTGTTATTATCAGCTTCCTGTGAATGACAGCATCGAGTAGTAATATCTTATAATTTTTACTTAATAGATTTCTTTATTAAAATCTTTTTTTTTTTTTTTTTTTTTTTTTTTTTTTGCTGATAGTCATTAAATAAAACCTAATTTGGCTTATAATTTTCAAAAGTTTAAAAAAATTCATTTTTTTTTTATGTGAAACTGAGTATGTTTAACATCCGAAAAACCATGGACTATTCTAGTGTTCCAAACAACATTTGAGAGCAATTAATTTTTGCTATTCAAAATGAGTTAAATTAAATTATTGAAATAGTAATGTGCATTCCAAACGGTTCAACTATCATTTATTTTTATTTGCTATCATGATTTAGGTTATATGGGCATAGCTTACTTACCTAATTATAAATACAAATAAAAAATGCTCACCATTTTCGGTGCTTCTATTGTAAGTACCCCGTCGGAGGAAACTACTGAGGTGACTTCAGCCATGTTGACGGTACTTGGGAAAGTAAATTTCCTGCAGAATCCTCTGGAAGGGAAGGAGCCTTGACCTTCGACGACAACTTCCTTCTCTCCCAAGACCTTCACTTTGATGTCACCTTCCATGAAGTCTTGGACATCCATCACAGCCTAAATAAAGTTATGCTGTCAGAATTGTTTAATAATTCATAAATTATTTAATGCAAATTGAAAAGAATTTTCATTTCATTTTGAGACCATCGACAGATGTAATGTCCTACCTTATGAGTTTTGTTGTCGGACACGAGAGTAGATGCCTGTCTGTCCTCTTGATTGCTTTTGGATTTCAGCTGTCTGTAGAGATTGAAGCTGCTGTCTAGAGACTGGCTGTTAGCCATCCATTCCTCCGTTATTTTGTCCATTTCCTTCCACTTGGCCAGTATCTCCTGGATGGCCAAGTGGAAGTTGGCCCGGGCGTTTTCGAAGAACGAGTCATGGAGGAAATGTCCCCTTCGAGAAATGGGAAGCCAGAATTCACCGCAGTCTCTTGCAATTGCTCTGCACTGGCAGATGCGTGGCATCATGTTGAAGGCTGAGTTCTGGCTGGTGAATGGGCTACATTTTTCGATGGGGGCCATTTCACTGAGAGAAGAGATGAATTTCAAATATGAAGAAGCGAGATGGATCGGCTAATGTGGTGCTTTCCCTAAGTTCCAATGAAGCTGCGAAAATGAGAGTAGTTTCTTCAGGGAAGTGGACGTGGTTAGGCTGGTCCAACAGGTAGTTGCTTACTGACGTTCAAGGGGAAGGTTGCTCAGATATATACCAAATCAACGCCAACTCTCTTTTGAAAGCCGGCCAATGTTTCATGGCTCCGATTCAGTTTGTGCATCACTCTGCCAAATATACTCGACAAATAACTTGGATGGAATGAAGAGGGGGTGTTATTGTCGTTGATATGATGACGTCATTGTGATCTTGCTGTTCAGTTTCATCCGGTATACGTATTAGCATAGGAAGGAAATTATTAAAATAAATCTTCCATTAAATTTTTTAACACGCTTGTTGCAAAACTAGACATTAATATTCATCAATTATGTTATTTGATAAATAACAGATAATAACAGATTAATTACTGATAAACTATTTTAAGGCATGAAAAAAACAATTCAAATATATGCACACACATATGTTTATATGTAGGTTTGTATGTGATATACAGTATATATATATATATATATATATATATATATATATATATATATATATATATATATATATATATATATATATATATATATATATATGTGTGTGTGTGTGTGTGTGTGTGTGTGCGCGTGTGTGTGTGTGTGTGTAATTAATTAGACAGATATGTTCACTAATAACTGTTTTCCGTTGAAGGTGTCGCTACAAAAGTCATAAAATAATTCGATGACATAATCGTCCCCTGACGGATGAAACAAGGATGAATATCCTGTGCAGAAAACTTCCCAAAAATTATTGATTCACATGTCTATTCTGATTGCTCTTCAGCACCACGTTTACCCTTGCACACTAAAAGCACCATAAACTTTTCTCTATTTTTATAGTAATTTATATTTTTCTTGATAACAAGAAACTACCTTGTCAGCATTTTTTTGATCTCCTAAAAGCTTTCCTCGAAAATGCTCCAAATTATCTATTATTTTCGCTAACTGTTCATCACCCATTCTCTCCACATGACCAAACGGCCTAAAACCATTCTGCTTAATCAGCAGTGCCAAAGGGGGGGGGGAGTTTGAAAATCCCCCTGGACTCCAAAGCAGGGTCATAAAATAAGAGGATGTAATTATACCTTTAAAATTACCTCAAACCCACCATATCTATCTATCTATCTATTCATATATATATATATATACATACACACACACACACACACACACACACATATATATATATATATATATATATATATATATATATATATATATATATATATATATATATATATATATATATATTGAAGGCATTATCCTTAATAGCGTCAATATGTTTCCTGCAGGAATCTTTATATTTCCTCAGTCTCTTTAAATGTTCAGACTTGGCCTTGTTTTTAATAAACAATGATTATTCATTTTCTTAATACTTTATTCCCCACATCACTGTTTCGACAAAACTATAGCTTTATCGAGTGATTACTGGTTTACAGAAGTTTACAATTTCTTTTATACATCAGCTTCTACAGATATTACGATTAATTATGTTGAGATTAAATTCTAAAGAAATTAGTTCTAAAAATTGAAAATTAAAATGTGAAAAATTTCAAAGTTCAGAGACCCTTAGATTATGAAGAGGATAGTTATGGGGTCCTTTGACTGGCCAGACAGTACTACATTGGATGCTTCTCTCTGGTTCCTTTTCCCTTTGCCTACACACGCACACACACCGAATAGTCTGGCAGATTTTTTTACATATTATCCTGTCCTTAAACACCTGACAACACTGAGACTATTAAACAATTCTTCTTCACCCAATGGGTTACTGCACTGTAATTGTTCAGTGGTCCCTTTCCTCTTAGTAAGGGTAGAAGGGACTCTTTAGTTATGGTAAGCAGCTCTTCTAGGAGAAAGACACTCCAAAATCAAACCATTGTTCTCTAGTCTTGGGTAGTGCCATAGCCTCTTTACCATGGTCTTCCACAGTCTTGGGTTAGTTCTTTTGCTTGAGGATAGACTCGGGTACACTATTCGATCATATCTCTCTTCCTCTTGTTTTGCTAAAGTTTTTATAGTT